>NW_024060930.1:0-209180 GCF_016432855.1 Salvelinus namaycush
GCTTCCAGCCCCAGGTTGAGATTTGGAGGGCTGGTCTTTATGTTAGATCTTTTATCCAATCATATTCAGCCATCATGTGTTGCCAGGGGTCTAAAATCTGCCCTTAGGCCTTCAGAATCAACAGTGCGGGCGCTTGTAGCTTAAAGTGAATGGAAATTAAAATTTAGTGTCAACCAATCAGCTTTAGAGTTGGTTATTGTACGCCTGCTGGCTGGCTCCAGTGTTACACAGGAGCCAGCTAGCAGGCGTAGTGCGTGCACGTCTTTTGATTGGATTACCAATATTGAGAGGCAGGTCCTATGGGCAGGTCTATGCAGAACCTCAGAACTAGGAAACTGAATTTGATAAACGAATTAATTCGCGTACTACTAAGCTGTTTTTTCAACCCACAATGGCGCAAGGAGGAGAAGATATCGATTTGGTCGAGGATATAATTATAACGCCATTCTCAAGACAAACTTTTCAAGAAAAGTTAGACATTGTAAGGAGAGGTCGCCCGACGCCGACGCTACAAAGCCTGTCACAGGCGGTATAACTCTTACTCTGGGGAATAATTTAATACATATTTGTGGGAAAATATATATATATATTTTTTCAAAATTTCAAAATTTCAAAGTTCCAACAAAAGGGGTTCGTTCGCCACTTTCAAAGTTCCAACTACGAGCGCTATCAATGGCTCACAGGCTCCCTTACAAGCAATGGTGCTTTTGAAAACTTTTGGGGACACCCGAGTGGATCTACAGCTCAACGAACAAGCGCGCAGGGCAACGGAGCTGCACAATGAAAAGGTGAAGAAAAATAGGGAAATATTGAAAAGACTCATTGATTGTGTCATGTTTTTGGGTAAACAGGAACTTTCATTTAGGGGACACGATGAAAGTGCTGACTCCACAAACAAAGGGAACTACGTGGAGCTTCTTTCTTTTCTTTCTGAAAGCAACACAGATTTACAATACCACCTGTCCACTAACAAAGTGTTCATTGGGACGTCAGGCAAAATACAAAATGACCTAATTTATGCTATTGCTGAAGTGATGGGAGAAGAGATCAAAATGGAGATTAAAAAAGCTCCCTTTGTTGCTGTTATGGTGGACGAGACAACAGATGTGGGAAATGCAGCACAGCTCTCACTCGTCCTGCGTTATGTGACGGACACAGGAGTCAAGGAGCGATTTATCCGATTTGAAGATGTGACAAGCGGCAAGCAAGCTGATGACATTGCCGCTCTTATTTTCCGTTTCTTGGAGGAAAATGAATGTAGTCTGGATAAAGTTGTGGCACAGTGTTTTGATGGCGCAGCAGTCATGGCATCTGGACTCAATGGGGTGCAGGCTAAAGTTAAGGAGAGGGCACCGATGGCCTTATTCATTCACTGCTATGCACATCGACTAAAGTTAGTACTGACTCAAGGAGCCTAAAAACTTAAAGAATGCAAGGTCTTCTTTGCCAACCTCAATGGCCTTTCAGCATTTTTCTCACGATCCCCTAAGCGCACGCAACTGCTGGATGACGGGGTGGCAATATACATCTAGATTGGTCAATGCAGTCTTTGAAAAGAGAGTTGCCCTAAAGGAGCTGTTTAACCACTTACTGGAACATCATGATGACCATGACGGGGATACTGTGCTTATGGCTGATGGATTTAATGCGCGTTTGGATGATTTTGAGTTTTGTTTTTTGCTTCAAACATTCAATGGGATTTTTAATTATTCGGATGTGCTTTTTGGAATTCTACAGAAACAAACTTTGGATGTACAATTCTGCCTGACAAGGGTGAACGAGTTTAGTGACACAATTGAGCGAGAGAGGCGCAGGTTCAGTCAAATCTACGATGACACAGCTCGCATCTCAAGTTCACCCAGCGCACGCAGAGGCCCAGCACAAGGAGACCCTCGCACATACTACCAACAACTCCACAGCAATATTCTGGACAACATTCTTTGCCAGATACGAAACAGGTTTCAAGACCACGAAAAATGTATGTTTCTCTCCCTCCTGGACCCCCAGCACTTTCAGACCTACCGGAAAAAAATCCCGCAAACAGCCCCTCTGTGTCACGGAACACTGTTCGACCTATCCAAGCTAAAAACAGAACTGACTGTAATGTATGCTATGACTGATTTTGAAGGGAAAAGTCCCTCTGATCTCCTTGATTTCCTTAAGCAGAAAAATCTGAATGAGGACATGGGGCAACTTTACACATTGGCATGTGTGACAGTGACTATCCCTGTGTCCACGGCTTCTGTCGAGCGGTCATTCTCGGCCTTAAAGCGAATCAAAACGTAATCCAGAAATGCTACTGGACAGACTCGGTTTTCAGCATTAGCCTCCATGTCGATAGAAAAGGACTTATTGGTGGAACTAAAAAGGAAGAATGACTGTACAACAGAGCCATTGAAGTCTTCTTGAGGAAAGAAAGGAGGAAGGATTTTGTGTTCAAATAATCAGTCTTTGGTGAGTAGGCATACAATGCATTTTATTTTTTATTAAATGTGTATGTATGTTTCGCATTTTATTTCGTTAATATTAAATAGCCTATATATTAACAAAATAAAATGGCAAATAGCCTATTTTGCAAATTATTTGTTTTCTTTCTTTTATTTTCAGTGAATAGTTATGTGTCTTTATCATCACGGTGAAACTGCTTTAGGTGCGACAATGCGCTGTTTAGTGAACACACTGTATTTATTTTTTTCGGACTTAAAGCTCAAAGTTTGTGGACCAGAAATGGATAGAAGAAGAATATTAATATAACTCTGTTGCACTCGACTATGTTCTTGCCTATTAGTTGAACTGTACTGTATTGTACTCTTCCCCTGCAACTCTCTTAATAAAAATTTCAATTTTTAGCTCTTTATTAGCAAGCTATAACTGGAATGTTCACGTATTGCCAACCAGCATCAAACTGACCATGACCTAACCATTTGGGTGGTCTTAACCAATCATAGCACAGTATGATATGGCGGTAAAATGCATCCAATTATAATTCAGTATGTTAACACATATGAATATTACAGTATGCAAACTGATATGCCATTTTTAGTTGGCTGGATAACCTGCTGACTACCCACAGATGTCCAGAGCGGAGTCTGTCGGTTCAGGGAGACCGGAGGAGGTTCCTTCATGTGCACCATCTGTGGCTGCAGAGGTCACACTGCCGGTCGGTCCCGGGTTGGGTCCTCTGGGGGTCGAGGCAGCAGGCAGGGCACTCTGGCGTCACCCCAGGTTAGCCGGCACCATTCTTATCCAGAGCCCTCTGTTGCACACATGTTTTTGTATGTTACTTTTCCTGAGTTTTCCCCGCATTCCCAGCATAAAGCGCTCATCGATTCAGGCGCGGCTGGGAATTTTATAGACAGATCATTTGCCCATAGTTTAGGGTTCCCCATTGTTCCAGTGGCTATGCCCTTCCCAGTTCAGGCCTTAGTCGACCAATATGGTCTGGGTTGATTAGGGAGGCCACTGTTTCCGCTCAGTCTCTTCCTCATTGACTCTCCTGCGTTTCCCGTGGTGCTAGACCTACCCTGGTTAGCCTGTCATGACCCCACTGTTTCATGGCAACGAAGGGCTCTCACGGGATGGTCGCGAGAGTGCTCGTGGAGGTGTCTAGGGGTTTCCGTTGGTGCTACTACGGTGGAAACTCCAGACCAGGTCTCCACCGTGCGCATTCTCCCCGAATATTCCGATTTGGCTCTCGCCTTCTCCAAAAAGAA
Organism: Salvelinus namaycush; assembly: GCF_016432855.1. NCBI lineage: Eukaryota > Metazoa > Chordata > Actinopteri > Salmoniformes > Salmonidae > Salvelinus > Salvelinus namaycush. Next base: position 3,714 of record NW_024060930.1, read on the forward strand.
GGCAACTCAATTACCACCCCATCGTTGCAGGGATTGTGCGATACATCTCCTGGTAGACGCTGCACTTCCCAGGAGTCACGTGTATCCCCTGTCACAGGCGGCGGCTATGGAAACATTTGTCTCCGAATATCTGCATCAGGGGTACATTCGGTCCTCCACTTCACCCGCCTCCTCAAGTTTATTTTTTGTGAAGAAGAAGGAGGGAGGTCTGCGCCCGTGTATTGCCTATAGAGCCCTAAACCAGATCACTGTGAAGTACAGTTACCCTCATAGCCACAGCGATTGAGTCAATGCACGGGGTGCGCTTCTTCACCAAACTAGATCTCAGGAGCGCTTACAACCTGGTGCGTTTCCGGGAGGGAGACGAGTGGAAGACGGCGTTCAGTACTACCTCAGGGCATTATGAGTACCTCGTCTTGCCGTACGGGTTGATGAATGCTCCATCAGTCTTCCAAGCCTTTGTAGACAAGATTTTCAGGGACCTGCACGGGCAGGTGTAGTGGTGTAAATCGATGACATTCTGATATACTCATCTGCACGCGCGGAGCATGTGTCCCTGGTGTGCAGGCTGCTTGGTCGACTGTTGGAGCATGACCTGTACGTCAAGGCTGAGAAATGCCTGTTCTTCCAGCAGTCTGTCTCCTTCCTAGGGTACCGCATTTCCACCTCAGGGGTGGAGATGGAGAGTGACCACATTTCAGCCGTGCGTAATTGGCCGACTCCCACCACGGTAAAGGAGGTGCAGCGGTTTCTAGGGTTTGACAATTACTACCGGAGGTTTATCCGGGGTTTTGGTCAGGTAGCGGCTCCCATTACCTCACTGCTGAATGGGGGCCCGGTACGTCTGCAGTGGTCGGCTGAGGCGGACAGGGCTTTTGGTCACCTAAGGGCTCTGTTTACCTCGGATCCCGTGCTGGCCCATCCGGATCCCTCTTTGGCGTTCACAGTGGAGGTGGACCAAGGCTGGGATAGGAGCTGTGCTCTCTCAGCGCTCGGGTACACCACCGAAGCTCCACCCCTGTGCCTTCTTCTCGAGGAAGCTCAGCCCGGCGGAGATAAACTATGACGTGGGGGACCGGGAGCTGTTGGCTGTCATCAAGGCTTTGAAGGCGTGGAGACATTGGCTTGAGGGGGCAAAACACCCTTTTCTCATCTGGACTGACCACTGCAATCTGGAGTACATCCGGGAAGCGAGGAGACTGAATCATCGCCAGGCAAGGTGGGCCATGTTTTTCACCCGTTTTGTTTTCACCCTTTTGTACAGACCAGGTTCCCAGAATGTCAAGGCAGACGCACTGTCCTGGCTGTATGACACAGAGGAGCGGCCCATGGAACCCACCCCCATACTCCCGGCCTCCTGCCTGGTGGCGCTGGTAGTATGGGAGCTGGACGCGGACATTGAGCAGGCGTTATGGGCAGGGCCCGCTCCTCTCCAGTGTCCCGCTGGGCGTCTGTACGTTCCGTCTGCTGTCCGTGACCGGCTGACCTATTGGGCTCACACGTCACCCTCTTCTGGTCATCCAGGTATCGGTCAGACAGTGCGCTGTTTGATTGGGAAGTACTGGTGGCCCACCTTGGCTAAGGACGTGAGGGTTTATGTTTCCTTCTGCTCGGTGTGCGCCCAGTGTAAGGCTCCTAGGCACCTGCCCAGAGGTAAGTTACACCCCTTACCCGTTCCACAACGGCCATGGTCTCACCTGTCGATAGATTTTCTCACAGATCTCCCCCCTCACAGGGTAACACCACGATCCTGGTCGGTGTGGACCGTTTCTCCAAGTCCTGCCGTCTCCTTCCTCTGCCCATTCTCCCTACGGCCCTACAGACTGCCGAGGCCTTGTTCACTCATGTCTTCCGGCACTACGGGGTGGCTGAGGATACAGTGTCTGACCGAGGTCCCCCGTTCACGTCGAGGGTCTGGAGAGCGTTCATGGAGCGTCTGGGGGTCTCGATCGGCCTTACCTCAGGTTTTCACCCCGAGAGTAACGGGCAGGTGGAGAGAGTTAACCAGGATGTGGGTAGGTTTCTGCGGTCTTGTTGCCAGGACCGGCCGGGGGAGTGGGCGGCGTTCGTGCCCTGGGCAGAGATGGCCCAGAACTCGCTTCGCCACTCCTCCACTAACCTCTCCCCCTTCCAGTGCGTACTGGGGTATCAGCCAGAACTGGCTCCTTGGCATCAGAGTCAGACCGAGGCTCCTGCGGTGGACGACTGGTTCCGGCGCGCGGAGGTTACATGGGACGCCTCCCATGTTCACCTTCAGCGCCGTGCTGCGCCAGAAAGCCAGCGCAGACCGTCACCGCAGTGAGGTCCCGGTGCCAGGTCTGGCTCTCGACCCGAAACCTGCCCCTCCGCCTGCCCTGCCGGAAGCTGGGTCCGCGGTTTGTGGGGCCGTTTAAAGTCCTGGGGAGACTGAACGAGGTGTGTTACAGGTTACAGCTCCCACTCGATTACCGTATTAACCCCTCAATCCATGTGTGTCTCCTCAGGCCGGTGGTGGCTGGTCCGCTCCAGGGGTCTGAGGTGCGGGTGGTTCCTCTGGACATCGAGGGGGACCCGGCGTATGCTGTTCGCTCCATACTGGATTCGAGGCATCGGGCGAGGGGCCTTCAGTAACTCGTGGAATGGGAGGGGTACGGTCCAGAGGAGAGATGCTGGGTTCTGGTGGAGGATGTGTTGGACAATTCAATCATGCAGGAGTTCCACCCTCTCCGTCCGGATCGCCCTGCACCTCGCCTTCCTGGTCGTCCCCGAGGCCGGTGTCGGCGCGCTGCTGGAGCCCCGCGTCAAGGGAGGGGGGTACTGTCACGACTTCCGCCGAAGTCGGTTCCTCTCCTTGTTCGGGCGGCGTTCAACGTCACTGGTCTTCTAGCAATCGCCAATCCACCTATCATTTTCCATTTGTTTTGTCTTGTTTTCCCACACACCTGGTTTACATTCCCTCATTACTTGACGTGTAAATAACCCTCTGTTCCCCCCCATGTCTGTGTGTGGAATTGTTTGTTGTAAAGTGTATGTGCACTTCAGACTGGTTTGCGATGGATTATTTCAACCCATATTTTGTTGTTCTGGGAGCCGTTGGTTTTTTCCTCATTAAACTGCTTCGGTTATTACCCAGTTCTGCTCTCCTGTGCCTGACTTCCCTGCAGCCCGTTACGCACCTCTTACAAGATCAATATCTTAGGTTTTGTACCATTGATTTTTCCAAGCGCTGGGATGCGCAGAACTTAGAACGTGCAGAACTTAGAACGCGGAGGTAATGAAATGCCCAGGAAATGGCACAGAAAATTTGAGCCGGTCTCTCCATAAAAGTCAATGGCCACACACCAATACATGGATTTGACAGTCAAACTATTACTTAAATAGCAGTCAACTGTTGTTATTCTATAGAGGGTCGTGATTCGTTTAGGTTAACTAACAAAAAAAGTGGTCTGGTCCCTTTTCCATGATGGAAGCCTCCCAAAATCAACATCCAACATTCCAAAACATAGATATAAGCCTTCAAGTACTCATCTAACCAACTTGTTCAGGGTCAGCCAGGCCCCTTGTCGCCCCCCAGGCGCCCTGAAACCCAACCCCCATAAGAAGAAGCCCAAATACGACCTGCCCTTGCCCAGTATACATACAAGGTCAGGGGGACAACACTGGTTTTTCGTCTTGTAGTTAAACTTGTTTTATACACAATTTAAAGGGATAGTTCATCCCAATTACAAAACTACTTAAGTTGAGTTTACATTTCATCCAATGCATCCAAAGTGTACATTAGTCTTTCCTTGTTCATAACATATTTTTTCGTCCCTTTCAGATCACAGCCATGTGTGGGCGTCAGGCTTGTAAGAGACATGAATTATATGTGAGATTCAGTGAATAAGGCTGGGTGGTGAGATTCTATCTCTCTTAACTACTCATTGTACTGAATAGATAATCACGAGCTAACATTTTACCATCTTATTTGCTGTAACACACAGTATTTTTAGAGAAGCAAGGCATTTGTGTAGGATGTGCATTGTAGAGTATGTTCTTTGGATTGTTTATCATGTATTTCTCATTGAAAGAGTCTATTCTAGTCATTCATCTAATCTTGTCATTCGATTTCTATGGTATTTCTCTCCATTAGGACTGGGTATTGGCTCCTACGTGTTAGTCTGCCTTCTACTGTGATGGAGAATGCCTCTACCCTCTGTGTTCCTGCATGAACTCCACCACCCACACTATGATCCAACTAGTGGTCAGTATGCACTACTACACCCTCTCTCACATGAACGCTAACATTACTGGTTTCAGTTGGAAAGATGGTAAATGGTTCAGACATTAATGGCAAATATGAAAAACTAAGATACCCAAGTTACCGGAGTCTACAATGGCAGACTGTTAATGTAGAGTAGGGATAGGGAGAAGTAACATTCAAGACTGAAGCAATTACCCCCTCTAGTGGTAAACGTTATACTGTACCAGGTTATTACACACACTGATAATACAAAACATTGAGGACACATGCTCTTTCCATGACAGACTGACCAAGTGAAAGCTATGACCCCTTATTGATGTCACTTGTTGAATCCACTTCAATCAGTGTAGATGAAGGGGAGTTAAAGAAAGATTTTAAAACCTTGAGAGAATTGAGACATGGATTGTGTGTGTCATTCAGAGGGTGATTCGACAAGACAAAAGATTTAAGTGCCTTTGAACGGGGTATGGTAGTAGGTGCCAGGCGCACCGGGTTAAGTGTGTCAAGAACTGCAACACTGCTGTTTTTTTCATGCTCAACAGTTTCCCATGTGTATCAAAAATGGTCCACCACGCAAAGGACGTCCAGCCAACTTGACACAACATGGGCCAGCATCCTTGTGGAACGCTTAGTGCAGCTTGTAGAGTCCATGCCCCGACGAATTGAGGCTGTTCTGAGGGAAAAAGCGTGTGCAACTCAATATTAGGAAGACGTTCCTAATGTTTTGTGCACTCAGTGTATGTAGTCCTACATGTTTTTAAATAGTACAGTATCACAAACCACAGTACAAAACCATATAAAGTGTGGGCCTGTAGTATCTGTAAATCAACTAAACATTGTTTTTTTATTTCCATATGCAGATAATAAAGCATCATTGTTCATGTAATAATCTAATATTAGCATTATACCTCTAGGAAGAGGAAATGGTCATAAAATCAAATAGATGAAAAGACAGAAACAAAAATGTTTTTGAACTACAACTTATTTTATTTAAAAATGTCAAATTCAGTGCAAAGTAATGTAGTGCATTGGTGTCTGGATCCCTCTTGGGTGGCAAAGTGTCACAAGAATCCTGTGGGGAGAGAAAACAAGAGAATACATTAAATTAATGGGTGTTAACTAATCAGGGATCAACAAAGCACTTCAAGTCCTTAATTCCTTCAAAAGAGAGAGAGAATGAGAAAGGAGTATGGTCCCTGCAGTAGGACTACATGCTGGCCATGAGGTTCTCCAAGTGGTACTCCAGGAGGCTGGAGAGCTCCGTGACCAGAGACTCTGGGTTAAAGTACCAGGCCAGCTGCTGGCCAAACATGTCATCTAGCAGAGCCATCAGCCCGCCCTGAAGAGAACACCACACAACACATAGAAAATGGCTCTGAGTTACTAGCTTATCAAGAGGAGAGAAACTCCCCCTAAAATGACATTGGAACCTGGTTAACCATGAATAAGGAAGTACACTAAGAATATGGAAGTAAACAGGAAGTAACCTCTTGACTCTTACATGGAGCAGCAGCAGGTATCTGTCAGCCTCTGGCTCCATGTTGGCAGCAGTGGGCAGGAAGGAGTACAGGAGAGCGTACAGACGCTCCACAAACCCACCGGGGTGCTAAAGGAAACAAAGGAGGAGAAAAGAGGAGAGAATAGAAGAGAAGAGGAATTTAAGTGAAACTGCTAATAGATATCAAAACATGTACCAGTGAGATGCTACTTACCACCATCAGGGACTTCTGAGCTGTCATCATCCCAAACAGCACCAGCTCAAAGACGACATCTATCATGTTCACATGATGGATCTAGGACAAGAAAACACGTTTGGAGAAAATAGGAATGATTTCATATAGATCAGCTACTGTGATGTATAAAATACATGCATGTGGAAGAACTCAGTGAGACTTGAAAGAGTTAATGAACTCACCTTTGCCTCAGCCAGCTCCCTCTCAATGTCATTCCGCTTGGAGGGGTCACTCAGGTAGTCCACAAAGTCGTTATAGGTACGGATGAACTTGGCCTCGTCCTATGACAAAGAAAAGAGCATCTTAGTGAACAGAACACATTTCCCCTCAGGGACGCTCTCTTTCCCTTGAAAGAGAATGAATTAGTGAGTTACCATGTGGTTGGCCTGAACCAGTGCGCCCAGGAGGACCTTTCCCGCCACAAACAGATGGTTCCTGCTCAGGGTGGAACCAAGCAGGGTCTAGGGGAGAGGGAAGAGTTAGGGTGAGGCATCTTCCTCTAGGAGACAGAACAAGAAGTCACAGAGAGAAAAAGAAAAGTGGGTCCACTCACAGTGAAGGCCTGGCGCAGGGAGACGAGCCTCAGGGCGATGTCCTCCACTCTCTTGGTGGTAAGGTAGAGGCTGTGAAAGGGAGGGAATGGAGCATGTCAACCATTAGAGTCAATGGGGGATAACAGCATTATGACCACTATCCTTCAGCATCTGACAAGCCCAGACTACACAGACATTTAGAGGAACTCACTTTAGCAGAGGAACCTCCCTCTCCTCAGGCAGCAGGTCCTCCTCCCAACCCTACGACAACAAAACAAGCATTCAAAATCAGTGACCAATGCAATGACATAACAAACAATCGGTCAATGGAAGGATCTTAATGCTCCTAGTCAATAGTATGTGTGTGTAACGTCTGACCTCATAGCAGTTGTGGCCCTCAGGCTCTGGGTCAGTGAACTGCTGAGTGGTGGGCGTAGAGAAGGAGGCAGCCTCCGACCACGCTGAAGAGGAGAGAAGCCCGTCCAGCCCCATGTGGAGAGTGGCGTACACCACTGAGACATCAGTCTGCTGCTCAAAACACACAACACACCTGTTTACCACACACACAATATTAGAAAACATACCAAATCTAATGCAAAAATGCCCAGTAATGTCTAGTCTATATACATAGGAAATCGTTTATTTACCTGGTAGCAGCCAAGCGTCATGTCCACAGACATCTCGTGGCGGAGGTGAGACACATAGTGGGTCACCCTGCCAGCCACACGCTGACAGAGAGAGAATACATGTTAAGGCCAAATGGAATAAGTGAAGAAAAATCAAATGTAATAATATTTCAGTAGTATTTACGTGTTACCTGGATCCAAGTGATGGACTGCACTTTGGTGGCACAGTAGGGGATGCCCTTTGGACTAAGCCTGGCTGTCTCCTTGGAGATGGCCCACACCAGTTGAGTCTCCAGGCCTCTCACCCTACTCACGTGGTGCATCCTCACCACCACCTGCTGTTGAGATAAACAACAAGACAACATCAACAAAACCACTTCAGCAATCGCTGTGACACATTTCCATCAAGATCAAATGACTGACAATATAGATTAGGAAGTTGCAAAGACACATACCTGGGATCCCCCACGCATGTAGGTGATGATGGGGCTGATGAACTGGAAAGTTCTCCAAGCTTTAACCACCGGACTGGCATTGTTCTGCACATTACAATAAATTCATGTTGGAAACTGTAAACATAGTAACCGTGATGTGACTGCGTGTGGGGGGTCTCTTACCCTGATCACAACAGGCCCACAGTACAGGGGGCTGAACCTAATCGGAATCAACTGCCAATTGCCAGTGGCCTCCTAAAGCAGAAAGCAGACAAGAGATTTGTTTCATGTCAAAGAGACACAACTTGAATATCTGGGATATTTTTCAAACATAAAACTCCAAACTTTCAGAAAATTGTACCTCAAGGACAGTCTGCACATCTGGCACATCCTCAAGGATGATAGCAGCATTCTGGACATCAAGGAGGACTGGCAGCTGTGGAACATCTGGCACATCATCCAATGGCACATCCAACTGGACCTCATCCAGGACAGTTGTTTCTAAAATGAGGAACATTGGAATATAAAATAAACAATTGTTAGGACATAAAACGTAGCAAGATTGCTAATACTAGCTAGCTAGGAAGCAAAAGTCGATCGCTTAGCAACAGTTACTAAAGTTAATGTTAGCTAGCAAGCTAGCTAGCTACAACATCTCTAGCACAAGCATTTTTGCCAAGTCTGAATTATAGAAATACACAACATTTCGCAAATTATAATGACATTTATAAATGTAGTAAAATAAGAGTTTTAAACTCCACATACCCTCTTCGAAGTCGCTGTCCACCTGTCGACAATCACGAACCCTGCAAAACAGAAAAAGACAAGAAAAACAAGCCACAAATGAATTTGAACAACCTGTCGACGCATTAGGCCGCCGACGTCCACGCACTCTCTCCGCCAGTCTTGAAAAGCACCCAGGCATTTTCCAGTCGATTGTTCTATCTCAGGTGTCAAAAATCAAACAAGTTTGTTGTCAGCAGCAAACTGAAGTTGTTTTCGCACAGAAAACGTTCCATAGAACGTCGGTTAGATGTCTCTTGGCAACACACGTTCGAAAATGATTGTTTACAAAATTGACAACTGTGATGCCATAAAAATGAGTTTGGAATTCTATGATTCCCTTTAGAATCCGTTAAAATTGTTTGTCATCATTCTAGTGACGTCGACGTGCTTCTTCGTAGCTCAGTTGATAATTTTTATTTTTATTTCACCTTTATTTAACCAAGTAGGCAAGTTGAGAACAAGTTCTCATTTACAACTGCGACCTGGCCAAGATAAAGCAAAGCAGTTCGACACATACAACAACACAGAGTTACACATGGAGTAAACAAACATAGTCAATAATACAGTAGAAAAACAAGTCTATATACAATGTGAGCAAATTAGGTGAGATAAGGGAGGTAGAAGGGCAATAAATAGGCCATGGTGGCGAAGTAAATACAGTATAGCAATTAAAAACACTGGAATGGTAGATTTGCAGTAGATGATTGTGCAGTAGATGAATGTGCAAAGTAGAAATACTGGGGTGCAAAGGAGCAAGATAAATAAAATAAATACAGTAGGGGATGGGGTAGTTGTTTGGGCTATTTATAGATGGGCTATGTACAGGTGCAGTGATCTGTGAGCTGCTCTGACAGCTGGTGCTTAAAGCTAGTGAGGGAGATAAGTGTCTCCAGTTTCAGAGATTTTTGTAGTTCGTTCCAGTCATTGGGAGCAGAGAACTGGAAGGAGAGGCGTCCAAAGGAGGAATTGGCTTTGGGGATGACCAGTGAGATATACCTGCTGGAGCGCGTGCTACAGGTGAGTGCTGCTATGGTGACCAGCGAGCTGAGATAAGGCGGGACTTTACCTAGCAGGGTCTTGTAGTTGACTTGGAGCCAGTGGGTTTGTCGACGAGTATGAAGTGAGGGCCAGCCAACGAGAGCGTACAGGTCGCAGTGGTGGGTAGTATATGGGGCTTTGGTGACAAAATGGATGGCACTGTGATAGACTGCATCCAATTTGTTGAGTAGGGTGTTGGAGGCTATTTTGTAAATGACATCGCCGAAGTCGGGGATCGGTAGGATGGTCAGTTTTACAAGGGTACGTTTGGCAGACACCTAGGTATTTGTAGTTGTCCACATATTCTAAGTCAGAACCGTCCAGAGTAGTGATGCTGGACGGGCGGGCAGGTGCAAGCAGCGATCAGTTGAAGAGCATGCATTTAGTTTTACTTGTATTTAAGAGCAGTTGGAGGCCACGGAAGGAGAGTTGTATGGCATTGAAGCTCGTCTGGAGGGTAGTTAACACAGTGTCCAGAAGGGCCAGAAGTATACAAAATGGTGTCATCTGCGTAGATGTGGATCAGAGACTCACCAGCAGCAAGAGCGACATCATTGATGAATACAGAGAAGAGAGTCGGCCCAAGAATTGAACCCTGTGGCACCCCCATAGAGACTGCCAGAGGCCCGGACTACAGGAAGCCGATTTTACACACTGAACTCTATCGGAGAAGTAGTTGATGAACCAGGCGAGGCAATCATTTGAGAAACCAAGGCTGTTGAGTCTGTCGATAAGGATGTGGTGATTGACAGAGTCGAAAGCCTTGGCCAGGTCAATGAATACGGCTGCACAGTATTGTTTCTTATCGATGGCGGTTAAGATATCGTTTAGGACCTTGAGCGTGGCTGAGGTGCACCCATGACCATGATAGAGCATGACACTTGCAATGCCAGGGTAGTGGGTTCGATTCCCGTCACCACCCATACATAAACGACAGCAGGTTTTATTGTAAGTCGCTTTGGATAAAAGCGTCTGATGAATCACATATATTATTTTTATATGTTCACTTACTTGCTATACAATGTAGAGAGAAAAAGGGTAAATTCAAGAGGGAGCTACGAAATTAATGTCCAAACATTGTTTTCTTTGCCTGATGTCATTAGAAATTACATAGAATTAATCATTAGCTTGTTTGTTACGTTCCCCAGTTTCTGTGTTGTAGTTTGTATTTGAGTGTGTGTTTCAGGAGATGGCTTCCTGAATTCTCTCCAAGCAGCTGATTGGTCGACTCCATGGCTAATTGGAGCTGACCCCGCCCCCTCGTCAAGACGCAGCTGTATCCAATTAGACTCCTGAAGCTATATAAAAACCAGTGTTCTGTTCAGGAGAAAAAAGAGAGATGAATGCAGAGGGAGATTGATTGTGAAAAGAGATTTTTGCTGAGAGAGGATTGCTAAGAGAGGAGGCCGATGGCTGTGGGTAATTAACTGATTTAGTTGTTGCTGAGGGAGCTGATTGATTATGTCTGTGTGTCAATAGGACGCACTGTTTTGATTATTGAAATTGTTTGTTATCCTGTTTCATTTGTTCCCAGGGGGGGAAGGGGAAGGCACCTAGGGAGTGCTTTGGCAAGAGGCCCGCGGGCATACGTAGTAGCATATTCACTGTCTAGGCACACTAGGTAAGACCTGGGCGGACCACTCCCTGTATTTTGGTTAGAGCACCAGGTGGTGCTAAGTTAGGTACGTAGTGGGTAGGCAGATTATATAGGAGAGGGGGGGCTTTGACACTTACTTTCTTTGCTTTGGTTACGTCCAGCCCCATATTACCGTGTAAGGAATAAAATCCTAGTAAACGGTCAATTCTGCCTTTTGTTGTCCTTTCTCACACCTACAGTCCATACCTCTTTCACTTCACGGGGAGTTGAGTTGTAGCAGGGTGTTGCGTTCCCTCTTCACAGAGGCGTGCGTAACTCTGTTCTCTACAATATTATAACATTCATATACTTGTACTTGACAGTGTTGATGAAATAATAACATTTGCTGTGACCATTACTAGTTTAGACTGCACCGCACTTGGTTGTATGTGTTCCATATTTGGTGTTGTGAGGTTAAATTCTCAGAGTAAATCGTCGGTAACTTTTCAACCATATATGGTAGAGACATTGGGTTTAGACTATTGTTTTCTGACAATGTTCTATTGATTGGGCATATTTGTAAACCTTGAATTAATTCATCATTTTTATGTTTTTGGTTATTTTGCCACCAGATGCTTTCCTATATCGTTGGTATAATATAAAATACAAATAGCAAATATTGTTTTTTATAAAGTCACTAGCTAGATTGGAAGAATGAGACAAACGAGGTGATTTTTTTTTAATTGTGTTTAACTCCTGAAAGTATAGTCTTTGCCACAGTGGGCTATAAAGTCTTTTGGAGGACATATTGACCAAATTCAGACAAGGGGGGCCACAGCCCACGAGAAAAAAGCACTGAAGGCTCTACACTACCGGTCAAACGTTTTAGAACACCTACTCATTCAAGGGTTTTTCTTTATTTTTACTATTTTCTACATTGAAGAAAAATCTAAACGATGAAATAACACATATGGAATCATGTAGTAACCAAAAAAGTGTTAAACAAATCCAAATATTTTTTTGATTCTTCAAAGTAGCCACCCTTTGCCTTGACAGCTTTGCACACTCTTGGCATTCTCTCAACCAGCTTCATGAGAAAGTCACCTGGAATGCATTTCAATTAACAGGTGTGCCTTAAAAGTGGAATTTCTTTCCTTTTTAATGCGTTTGACACAATCAATTGTGTTTTGACAAGGTGGGGGGGTATACAGAAGATAGCCCTATTTGGAAAATACCAAGTCCATATTTTGGCAAGAACAGCTCAAATAAGCAAAGAGAAACAACAGTCCATCATTACTTTATGACATGAAGGTCAGTCAATACGGAATATTTCAAGTGTAGTTGCAAAAACAATCGAGCGCTATGATGAAACTGGCTCTCATGAGGACCACCCCAGCAATGGAAGACCCAGAGTTATCTCTGCTGCAGAGGATAAGTTCATTAGAGTTACCAGCCTCAGATATTGCTGCCCAAATAAATGCTTCACAGAGTTCAAGTAACTGACACATCTCAACATCAACTGTTCAGAGGAGACTGTGAATCAGGCCTTTATAGTTGAATTGATGCAAAGAAACCACTATTAAAAGGACACCAATAATAAGAAGAGACTTACTTGGGCCATGAAACACAATCAATTTGTCCTTTGGTTCCAACTGCCATGTCTTTGTGAGATGCGGTGTGGGTGAACAGATGATCTCTGCATGTGTATTTCCTACCATGGAGGAGGTGTTATGGTGTGGGGATGCTCTGCTGTTGACACTGTTATTTATTTAGAATTCACACTTAACCAGCATGGCTACAACAGCATTCTGCAGCTATACGTCATCCCATCTGGTTTAGGCTTAGTGGGACTATCATTTGTTTTAATAAATTATTATAAAAAAATAAAAACTATTGTTTGTTACTTTTACACCTTTTTCGTGGTATCCAATTGGTAGTTACAGTCTTGTCTCATCGCTGCAACTCCCGTACGACTCGGGAGAGGCGTAGGTCGAGAGCCGTGCGTCCTCCAAAACACAAGCCAGCCAAGCCGCACTGCTTCTTGACACAATGCCTTCTTAACCCGGAAGCCAGGCGCACCAATGGGTCGGAGGAAACACCATACACCTGGCAACCCTGTCAGTGTGCATTGCGCCCAGCTCGCCACAGGAGTCGCTAGAGCTCGATTGGACAAGAACATCCCTGCCGGCCAAACCCTCCCCTAACCCGGACGACGCTGGGCCAATTGTGTGCCGCCCCATGCGTCTCCCGGTCGCGGCTGGCAGCGACGGAGTCTGGACTCCAACCAGGATCTCTAACTGCACAGCTTGCCTTAGACCACTGCGCCACTCAGGAGAATTCATTCGTTTTTCAACAGGACAATGACCCAACACACCTCCAGGCGGTGTAAGGGCTGTTTTACCAAGAAGGAGAGTGACGGAGTGCTGCAATAGATAACCTGGCCTCCACAATCCCCCGACCTCAACCAAATTGAGATGTTTTGAGATGAGTAGGACCGCAGAGTAAAGGAAAAACAGCCAACAAGTGCTCAGCATATGTGTGAACTCCTTCAAGACTGTTGGAAAAGCATTCCAGGTGAAGTTGGTTAAGAGAATGCCAAGAGTGTGCAAAGCTGTCATCAAGGCAAAGGGTGGCTATTTGAAGAATCTCAAATATATGATATGTTTTGATTGTTTCACACTTTTTTGGTTACTACATGATTCCATTTGTGTTATTTCATAGTTTTGGTGTCTTCACTATTATTCAACAATGTAGAAAATAGCATTTTCTTCTTTGACGCACCTTATGTCTAAACTTCTTTACAGTGAAATGATCTTGATTGGTGATCTCAACTGGTGTTGGTTAAAGCCGGTGTCTGATGATTTAAAAATGTTTTGTAATTCTATGAATCTTACCCAGTTGATTAACTCACACACTCGCCCAAATCTTAAATGCTCAGATAAATCTACCCTGATTGATTTGATATTAACAAATGTTCCACATAAATATTCTGCGTTTGGCGTTTTTTTGTAATGATTTAAGTGACCATTGTGCTGTTGTTGCTGTTAGAAATACTAAGGTTCCTAAGACAAACCCACGTTTTATTCGTAAGAGAAATTTGAAGTGTTTTAATGAGCAGGCTGGAGCAAGATTGAGTTTATCCCTGATGTGGAAACTGCCTGGATATTCTTTCATGATGGTTTTTTCCAAATAGTAAACAAACATGCCCCGTTCCGCAGGTTCAGGGTTAAAGGGCGGGATAATCCATGGTTTTCTTCTGAGCTGTGTTGTATTATTCACGACCGCAATCTAGCCTGGGCTAAAGCAAGGAAATCATGTTCTGATGCTGATTGGCTTATTTTTAGGCAGTTACGAAACAAGTGTTCTTTTCTTCTCAGGAAGGCCAAGTCTGAATATGTTATGTCTGTTACCACTGATAACCTGAATGACCCTAGAAAGTTTTGGAAGGCTATTAAGTCTATGTCTGATAACAGTAATGTTAATGAATTACCGTCATGTGTTTTGAAGGACTCTGTATATGCTGTATATGACAAAACTGAAATGCTGAATTGTTTCAATGAGCACTTTGTATCATCTGGTAGGCTGTTTGATTCAGTGTCCTCTGTCTCTGTACAACCATGTGTGGATGAACCAGTGAGAGCTGGTCAAACTTTTAGCTTTTTGCCATTCTCAGTGCAGGTGGTACATGAAGCCCTGAAATCCTTAGATCAGAGAAAGCCTGCAGGTCCTGATCTTTTGGATCCCTGCTTTTTAAATCTGGCAGCTGATTTCATAGCTGAACCACTTACATATCTGTTCAATCTAACCCTGGAATGTAATGAAATTCTGGAAATCAGCATTTGTACTACCACTTTTAAAAACTCTTTTAAATAATTATAGGCCAATCTCAAAGCTGTCACCCTTGGTGAAAATACTTGAAACCCTTGTGAGTGAACAGCTAAAAGAGTTTTAATTTACTAACTCTATTTTATCAATGTACCAATCGGGCTTCAGGAAGAAGCATAGCACAATTACAGCAGCCATGAAGGTTTTAAATGATATCACTGAAGCCCTTGACAAAAAACAGCACTGTCTCACTTTTTATTGATCTCTCTAAGGCTTTTGATACAGTTTATCATGCTATACTAAGGCAGAGCTTGTCGGGTGTAGGTCTTTCAGAGCATGCAGTTGCATTGTTTGCTAACTATCTGTCTGATAGAACTCAATTTAATGGGCTTATGTCTGTTAAATTGTCTGTCTTTAATGGTGTGCCCCAAGGCTCTGTACTTGGTCCTCTCTTATTCACTATTTATATAAATGATTTAGACAAAAATGTCCAAAATGCGCAACTTCATTTTTATGCTGATGATACTGTTATTTACTGTTGTGCCTCGTCTCTTACAAAAGCTTTCCAGAACTTGCAAATGGCTTTTTATACTGTTCAACATACCTTATGTCAATTGAAGCTTATCCTCAATACTGACAAAACTAAACTAATGTTGTTTTCTAAAGCAAGAAATAGACCTCTGAACCTTTCACCTATTACTACCTTTCAGGGCAAGGAGATTGAGGTTGTAACCTCATATAAATATCTTGGAATTTTAATTGATGACGGCCTCTCTTTTAAATTGCATATTCAACAACTAACGAAAAAATGGAAGCTGAAATTGGGATTTTATTTTAGGAATAAGGCCTGTTTTTCTTTTGAAGCCAGAAGGAGGCTAGTATCAGCTACATTTATGCCTTTACTAGACTATGGGGATATTTTATAAATGAATGCTTCCGCTCAGTGTTTGAGATCAATTGACACCCTTTACCATGGTACTTTGAGATTTAATTTAAACTGCAAAACCCTTACTCACCACTGCACTTTGTATACCAGGGTTGGCTGGCCTTCTCTAGTCACTTGTAGGCTCAGTCACTGGTATACTTTGATTTATAAAGCCATTTTGGGTTTACTACTTTTTATTTGGGCATTTTTATTGTTCAGAAATGTGGTGGGTACTCTTTTCGTTCGCTGGACTTTATCCTGCTAACTGTTCCAAATGTCCGAACTGAATTTGGTAAAAGAGCTTTTATGTACTCTGCGCCATCGTCTTGGAACGCCTTACAAAATACTTTTAAACTGGAGGAACTTGTCCCGATTGGTATTTTTAAATCACTGATGAATGATCTTGAGACTGATTCCCTGACCTGTCAATGTTTTTAATTTGCTGTTTTTGATTTTTGTTATACTCTTGTGAATTCAATGGTTTCTACTAGATTACTTGTAGTTTTTAATGTTGTTTGTCTGTAATTTTTGTAATGACTTGGTGCTGCCTATCTTGGCCAGGACGCTCTTGAAAAATATATTTTAAATCTCAATGAGCCCTTCCTGGTTAAATAAATAAAATAAATAGTAAAAATAAAGAAAAACCCTTGAATGAGTAGGTGTTCAAATAGCAATAAGGCACCTCTGAGGTTTGTGGTATATGGCCAATATACCACCCCTCCTTGGGCCTTATTGCTTAAATAACCCATCTCTCTTTTATAACAGGATATTATCATTGACTATATGAAAGTGCATGTATGAATGAGTCTGATTTACCGTTTTCAATGGCAGGTTCACCTTCTGAAGCCAGATGAGGTTCCCAAAGCGTGCTGCGCACCCACCAAGCTCAGTCCCATCTCTGTACTCTTCTATGCTGACAACAACAACGTGATCCTAAAGAAGCATCGCAACATGGTGGTCAAGACCTGTGATGCCTGTGACACCAGTGGTAGCCCATCTATCTATTCTACTTAATTTTAATCAACTTAATTGCCATTGTTCCAAAAGATACAAACAGGGTAAAATAACTTGCAACCAGCAGTTGATAGCAATAATCTGTCAATATGCTGATAAATAGTATGTATCTAATATATTGATTTTGAGTCTGAGAGTGGTATATGAACAACACCCATTGGACCTATAACCATACTTCACTTTTGATTAACTTTTCAAATCTACAGTAATTCAGATAATTACATCACCCCTTCATGTCATATATTCTGTGACCAATCAAAGCTGTAAAGTACTGTATCATAAGTATATCAATGCTAAAATTCTACCCTTTTGATGACTATAATATCTTGTTGAACCATGAATTTGTCATTGTCTCTTTTAGATATACTAAACATGGTTTGCAAAACATACACATTATTTCTTCTTCTTGAATCATACTTTTAACCAGTACAAGTTAGTAACAATGGAAAATGGCAACAAACAATTATTTTTTTTGCCATTTTTTATGTACAGAGTAACAAATACACAGTGATGTCCTTGTCAACAGATATCTGGAGGACTGTAACGGCTATATTTGTAATAAACTATACTGAACAAAAAAACGCAACATGTAAAAGGTTGGTCCCATGTTTCATGAGCTGAAATGAAAGATCCCGGAAATGTTCTATACGCCAAAAAAAAAAAATTGTGAGCATTTCTCCATTGCCAAGATAATCCATCCACATTGAAAGGTGCACCATATCAAGAAACTGATTAAACAGCATGATCATTACACAGGTGCACCTTTTGCTGGGGACAAAAGGCCACTAAAATGTGCATATTTGTCACAACACAATGCCACAGATGTCTGAAGTTCTGAGGGATTGTGCAATTTGTATGCGGACTGCAGGAATTTCCACCAGAGCTGCTGCCAGAGAATTGAATGTTCATTTCTCTACCATAAGTTGCCTCCAACGTCATTTTAGAAAATTTGGCAGTACATCCAACCGACAATTTTCCTGTCCTTGTCACGCCCTGACCATAGAGAGCCTTTTATTCTCTACGTTGGTTAGGTCTGGGTGTGACTAGGGTGGGTTATCTAAGTTGTTGTATGTCTATGTTGGCCTGGTATGGTTCACAATTAGAGGCAGCTGTTTATCGTTGTCTCTGAATGGGGATCATATTTAGACTGCCATTTCCCCACTGTGTTTTGTGGTATCTTGTTTCGAGTTTGTGCGTTTGCACCTCTGATGTTATGGTTTGTTGTTTGTTTCTTTTTGTTCACACCAGAGCTTCCGGCGACGGTCCCAAGTCCAGAGCTTCCGGCGACGGTCCCCAGTCCAGAGCTTCCGGCGACGGTCCCCAGTCCAGAGCTTCCGCCGACGGTTCACAGTCCAGAGCTTCCGGCGACGGTTCACAGTCCAGAGCTTCCTGCGACGGTCCACAGTCCGGAACCTCCTGCGACGGTCCACAGTCCGGAACCTCCTGCGACGGTCCACAGTCCGGAACCTCCTGCGACGGTCCACAGTCCGGAACCTCCTGCGACGATCCACAGTCCGGAACCTCCTGCGACGGTCCACAGTCCGGAACCTCCTGCGGCGGTCCACAGTCCGGAACCTCCTGCGACGGTCCACAGTCCTGAACCTCCTGCGACGGTCAACGTTCCGGAGCCTCCAGCGGAGGTCAACGGTCCGGAGCTTCCAGGCACGGCGTCCAGTCCCGCTCCAAGGCCGGAGCCTTCCTCTGCGCCGATGCCCAGTCCTAGCATGGCGTCCAGTCCAGCTCCAAGGCCAGAGTCTTCTTCTGCGCCGGTGTCTAGCCCAGGCACGGCGGCCAATCCCGCTTCATGGCAGGAGCCTTCCTCTGCGCCGGTGCCCAGTCCAGGCATGGCGTCCAGTCCCGCTCCAAGGCCGGAGCCTTCCTCGGCGCCGGTGCCCAGTCCGGGTGCGGCGTTCAACCCAGCTCCATGGCCGCGGCCCTCCTCTGCGCCGAGACCCAGTCTGGGCACGGCGTTCTACCCAGCTCCATGGCCTGACCCGTGGTCTGGGCGGGGGCAAAGACCCGCACCAGAGCCGCCACCGTTGCTGGCGGATCTGCAAGTGTAGTGGGTACTTCGCCACGCACCGGAGCCGCCCCCGACGTTAGATGCCCACCCGGACCCTCCCCTATAGAGTCAGGTTTTGCGGCCAGAGTCCGCACCTTTGGGGGGGGGTACTGTCACGCCCTGACCATAGAGAGCCTTTTATTCTCTATGTTGGTTAGGTCGGGGTGTGACTAGGGGGGGTAATCTAGGTTGTTGTATGTCTATGTTGGCCTGGTATGGTTCCCAATCAGAGGCAGCTGTTTATCATTGTCTCTGAATGGGGATCATATTTAGGCAGACATTTCCCCACTGTGTTTTGTGGGATCTTGTTTTGACTTAATGCGTGTGCACCTCTGTTACGGTTTGTTGTTTGTTTCTTTTTGTTTTGTAAGTTTCACATCAAGAAAGATGTGGAACTCAGAGCACGCTGCGCCTTGGTCCGTCTCTACACACAGCCGTGACAGTCCTGCTAGCCATTCATAATGTAACGATTACTTTTGGGTGTCAGGGAAAATGTATGGAGTAAAAAGTACATGATTTTCCTTAGAAATGTAGTAAAGTAAAAGTTGTCAAAACTATAAATAGTAAAGTAGGGATAGGGGGCAGCATTTTCACTTTTGGATGAATAGCGTGCCCAAACTGAACTGCCTCCTACTTTGTCCCAGATGCTAATATATGCATATCATTATTAGTATTGGATAGAAAACACTCTGAGGTTTCTAAAACTGTTTGAATGATGTATGTGAGTATAACAGAACTCATATGGCAGACAAAAACCTGAGAAGAAATCCAAACAGGAAGTGAGAAATCGATTTTCAAAACAGTGCCTATTGAAGTCCCTGTTAGTTATGGATGTGCATGCACTTCCTAGGGCTTCCAGTAGATGTCACCGTCTTTAGATACTGGTTTTAGGATTCTACTATAAAGGAGGGGCTCATAGGAGCTCTTTTAGTGAGTGATCTGGCAGAGAGCCTCGGTTTCATGATGCGCGGTCACGAGAGAGTATGCTCTCGTTCCAATGCTTTTCTTCAGACAATGAAATTCTCCGATTGGAACCTTATTGATGATTAATGTTAAGAACATCCTAAATATGTTTTGCATACATCATTTGACTTGTTTCTACGACCTGTAACGGAACTTTTTGAGTTTTTGTCTGGAGGAAGTGCTCGTGCCTCATGAAGATGGATTACTGGGCTGAACATGCTAACAACAAGTGGCTAAATGATGGGCTTTATGGAACTTTATGGAACAAATCAGTCATTTATTGTCGAACTGGGATTCCTGGAAGTGCCTTCTGATGAAGATCATCAAAGGTAAGTGAATATTTATAGTGTTTTTTGTTGCTTCTGTTGACGCCAAATGGCGGCTAATTCTTTGGTTGTTTTGGGTTCTGAGCGCCGTTCTCAGATTATTCTTTTTCCGTAAAGTTTTTTTGAAATCTGACACAGCGGTTGCATAGAGGATAAGTCTATCTTTAATTATGTGAATAACACTTCCATCTTTTATCAATGTTTATTATGAGTATTTCTGCAAAATCACCGGATGTTTTGGAATCAAAACGTTACTGCACATAACGCGCCAATGTAAACTGAGATCTTTGGATATTGTGTATTGTGTAACATGAAGTCCTATGAGTGTCATCTGATGAAGATCATCAAAGGTTAGTGATCAATTTTATCTCTATTTCTGCTTTTTGTGACTCCTCTCTTTGGCTGGAAAAATGGCTGTGTTTTTCTGTGACTTGGCTCTGACGTAACATAATCGTTTGGTGTGCTTTCGTTGTAAAGCCTTTTTGAAATCAGACACTGTGGCTGGATTTACAACAAGTGTATCTTTAAAATTGTGTAAAATACTTGTATGTTTGAGGAATTTTAACTATGGGATTTCTGTTGTTTTGATTTTGGCGCCCTGCAGTTTCACTGGCTGTTTACGAGGTAGCTATCGTCCCACATACCCTAGTGAGGTTAAGAACTATCCACATTAAGTAACGTTAGCCTAGGCTTCTGTTTCAAATTGACTCCGCTATAATGTTTATAGGCCTATATTATTGTGATAAAAATAGACACTATTTGAGAATGACGAAGATGCGCATTACACTATACATAGCAACAACAAAAGCAATGGCATCTGGTCGAACTGTCACCTCACTATACCTTTCAGATATATTCTCAATAATTTTTATATTTTTCATTTTCCGTAGCCTGCTAGCGTCCACATAACGTTTCTTCATTGTATGGCTTCTATTCCCTGTACCCTCATAAACCGCAATTAAGTGGCAATCAATGTAGGAAAAAAATAATATGGATGGCCTTATTTGACAACAACAACCTCATATTTTGAGGCTGTGTATGAATGAAACTCCACCGCAGATGCTACTGTATTTCTACGTCTTCAGAGCACGATGGAGACAGCACGCACAGGAGCGTAGGCCTTTCTGTGGCTACCCGCTATAGCTCTGAGGGGAGAATTATGGGGTATAGAGGGTTATATATGCCACAATTAAGCATAGGCAACGTACCACCGTGTGGCTGTTGCCTACCATTGAATGTCTGACTGACATCAGAGCATCCTGACCGGTTGCATCACCGCAGAGGTATGGCAACTGCTCTGCATCTGACCATAAGGCGCTACAGAGGGTAGTGCGGTACTGCCCAGTACATCACTGGGGCCAAGCTTCCTGCCATCCAGGACCTATATAATAGGCGGTGTCAGAGGAAAGCCCAAAAAATTGTTAGAATCCAGTCACCCAAGTCAGACTGTTTTCTCTGCTGTCGAATGGCAAGCGGTATCGGAGCGTCAAATCTCAGACCAAAGGCCTCCTTAACAGCTTCTACCCCCAAGCCATAAAACTGCTGAACAATTAATATCAAATGGCCACCAGACTATTTACCCCTACCCATTTGTTTTGTACACTTCTGCTACATGCTGTTTATTATCTATGCATAGTCACTTTCCCCCTACCTACATGTACAAATTTCCTCGACTAACCTGTACCCCCGCACATTGACTCGGTACCGGTACCCGGTATGTAATTTTTTACTTTTGTTTATTTGGTAAATATTTTCTTAACTCTTCTTGAACTGTTTGTAAGTATGTATTTCACAGTAAGGTCTACACTTGTTGTATTCGGCGCGTGTGACAAATAAAGTTTGATTCGATTTTTGATTTGACATGGCATGATACCAACGCCTTACTAACGTCTGCGTGACGCCTGCGTGTTAATGAAAGTCATAAGGTGCATAGTTTCTAGGAATTAAATCTCAACCATAAATGTTAGAAACTTACCGTTTTCCCTGTGCAAGCTGACATTCCAAAGTAACCACCTTAAGCTATAGTGTAGCCTACGGCTTGTGCATTTCCTGTTATCGCTAATTGCCTAGAAAATATTATGTCCAATCTATAGGTAATCTGTTGTACCCTCAACACCTCATGGCATGTTATCTTATCTCGCTGTATACAGCTCTAAATGTTGTTAGCCAATTAGACTGTGTTGTTAATGGTTCCCAGTAGCCTACATCAGAAAACCAATAAGAGTTGTGTCTATGGCTTTCAGTCAAATAGAGTAGATCACAGGCTTTCCCAGAGGGTCTGTGCTATTCGGAATACTTGGGATGTCAAATCAAATCAAATTTTATTGGTCACATACAGGTGTTTAGCAGATGTTATTGCGGGTGTAGCGAAATGCTTGTGTTTCTATTTCCGGGAGTGCAGTAATATCTAATAAGTAATATCTGACAATTTCACAACATATACCCAATACACACAAATCTAAGTAAAGGAATGGAATTAAGAATATATACATATGGATGAGCAATGCCAGAGCAGCATAGACTAAGATACAGTAGAAAAGTATAGAATACAGTATATACAGTTGAAATTGGAAGTTTACACACACCTTAGTCAAATACATTTAAACTCAGTTTTTCACAACTCCTGACATTTAATTCTCGTAAATATTCACTGTCTTAGGTCAGTTAGGATCACCACTTTATTTTATTTTGCCACAACTTTGGAAGTATGCATGGGGTCAATGTGCATTCGGAAGACCCATTTGCGACCAAGCTATAACTTCCTGACTAATGTCTTGAGATGTTGCTTCAATATATCCACATCATTTTCCTTCTCATGTTGCCATCTATTTTGTGAAGTGCACCAGTCCCTCCTGCAGCAAAGCACCCCCACAACATGATGCTGCCACCCCGTGCTTCACGGTTGGGATGGTGTTCTTCGGCTTGCAAGCTTCCCCCTTTTTCCTCCAAACATAACAATGTTTGTATTCTGCCATATTCCCAGTCACCTGCCATGGTTAAATCCATGGTTTCTGGTTAGGTTAGGGTTAAATAGTCACAGTGGGTACAACATCTCCTATACACTTCCTGACAAACTCAGTTACCGTATCAGTATATTCGTCGATATTATTCTCGGAAGCTACCCGGAACATATCCCAGTCCGTGTAATCAAAACAATCTTGAAGCGTGGATTCCGATTGGTCAGACCAGCGTTGAATAGTTCTCATCACGGGTACTTCCTGTTTGAGTTTCTACCTATAGGAAGGGAGGAGTAAAATGGTGTCATGGTCAGATTTGCCAAAGGAAGGGCAGGGGAGGCCCTTGTAGGCATCCCGAAAGTTGGAGTAGCAGTGGTCAAGTGTTTTAGCAGCATAAGAACTACAGTTGATATGTTGATAGAACTTCGGCAGCCTTTTCCTCAAATTTGCTTTGTTAAAATCCCCAGCTACAATAAATGCTGCCTCAGGATATGTGGTTTCCAGTTTGCATAAAGTCCATTGAAGTTCTTTGAGGGCTATCGTGGTATCAGCTTGAGGGGGGATATACATGGCAGTGACTATAACCAAAGAAAATTATCTTGGGAGATAATACGGTCGGCATTTGATTGAGAGGCATTCTATGTCGGGTGAACAAACAGACTTGAGTTCCTGTATGTTATCACAATTACACCATGAGTTGTTAATCATGTATCGCCCTTCTTCTTCCCTGAGAGATATTTATTCCTGTCTGCGCAATGAACTGAGATCCCAACTGGATCCCAACCGACTCAGATAGTATATCCCAAGAGAGCCATGTTTTCGTGAAACAGAGTATGTTACAATCCCTGATGTCTCTCTGGAAAGAAACCCTCGCCCTGAGCTCATCAACTTTATTATCCAGAGACTGAATTTTAGCAAGTAATATACTCGGAAGCAGTGGGTGGTATGCGTGCCTCCTAAGTCGGACTAGAAGACCACTCTGAGTTGACTGAAATTGTTAGTGGATGGGTACGCTACTTCATTCAATGATTACGGTATTGTACATGGTAGATACAGAAGTAGCCTATAGTCTACAATAATAATGTCATTGAATGTGCTATAGTATAATTTATTTCATTGATGAATGAAATTGTAAATGGGGAGGGGTAGGGTACTTCATTCATTGAATACTAAATGTCTCGCTATCTCTGTGCGTATGATAATGAAGGCTTTTGAGCTGTTGGGCTATGTATGGCAAGGTCAAACTAATTTCGAAATCAATTTTTCTTTTAGTCAAAAATGGATGAGCCAGAGCAACCAATCAGCGTCACTGTAGCTATTTTACCCACCACCCACACTGCTCTCCCTTCACAAGCAACCACATCCTCTTCTCCTGCTCAATTAATTTGCCGCAACACTGAAAACGACTGTACATACAAACCTCTGTGCCCATCTCATTGCAACATGATCCATCCAAGGCCAAAGATGGACACCTAAAATATGAGAAATGTAAACAATATACTACAGTAGTGTGTGTGTGGAGTTACATTTACATTTAAGTCATTTAGCAGACGCTCTTATCCAGAGCGACTTACAAATTGGTGCATTCACCTTATGATATCCAGTGGAACAACCACTTTACAATAGTGCATCTAACTCTTTTAAGGGGGGGGGGGGTAGAAGGATTACTTTATCCTATCCTAGGTATTCCTTAAAGAGGTGGGGTTTCAGGTGTCTCCGGAAGGTGGTGATTGGGCTGGGCTGAGCGGGAACTGTACTTCCTCAGAGGTAGGGAGGCGAGCAGGCCAGAGGTGGATGAACGCAGTGCCCTTGTTTGGGTGTAGGGCCTGATCAGAGCCTGAAGGTACGGAGGTGCCGTTCCCCTCACAGCTCCGTAGGCAAGCACCATGGTCTTGTAGCGGATGCGAGCTTCAACTGGAAGCCAGTGGAGAGAGCGGAGTAGCGGGGTGACGTGAGAGAACTTGGGAAGGTTGAACACCAGACGGGCTGCGACGTTCTGGATGAGTTGTAGGGGTTTAATGGCACAGGCAGGGAGCCCAGCCAACAGCGAGTTGCAGTAATCCAGACGGGAGATGACAAGTGCCTGGATTAGGACCTGCGCCGCTTCCTGTTTGAGGCAGGGTCGTACTCTGCGAATGTTGTAGAGCATGAACCTACAGGAACGGGTCACCGCCTTGATGTTAGTTGAGAACGACAGGGTGTTGTCCAGGATCACGCCAAGGTTCTTAGCGCTCTGGGAGGAGGACACAATGGAGTTGTCAACCGTGATGGCGAGATCATGGAACGGGCAGTCCTTCCCCGGGAGGAAGAGCAGCTCCGTCTTGCCGAGGTTCAGCTTGAGGTGGTGATCCGTCATCCACACTGATATGTCTGCCAGACATGCAGAGATGCGATTCGCCACCTGGTTATCAGAAGGGGGAAAGGAGAAGATTAATTGTGTGTCGTCTGCATAGCAATGATAGGAGAGACCATGTGAGGATATGACAGAGCCAAGTGACTTGGTGTATAGCGAGAATAGGAGAGGGCCTAGAACAGAGCCCTGGGGGACACCAGTGGTGAGAGCACGTGGTGCGGAGACAGATTCTCGCCACGCCACCTGGTAGGAGCGACCTGTCAGGTAGGACGCAATCCAAGCGTGGGCCGCGCCGGAGATGCCCAACTCGGAGAGGGTGGAGAGGAGGATCTGATGGTTCACAGTATCAAAGGCAGCCGATAGGTCTAGAAGGATGAGAGCAGAGGAGAGAGAGTTAGCTTTAGCAGTGCGGAGCGCCTCCGTGACACAGAGAAGAGCAGTCTCAGTTGAATGACTAGTCTTGAAACCTGACTGATTTGGATCAAGAAGGTCATTCTGAGAGAGATAGTAGGAGAGCTGGCCAAGGACGGCACGTTCAAGAGTTTTGGAGAGAAAAGAAAGAAGGGATACTGGTCTGTAGTTGTTGACATCGGAGGGATCGAGTGTAGGTTTTTTCAGAAGGGGTGCAACTCTCGCTCTCTTGAAGACGGAAGGGACGTAGCCAGCGGTCAAGGATGAGTTGATGAGCGAGGTGAGGTAAGGGAGAAGGTCTCCGGAAATGGTCTGGAGAAGAGAGGAGGGGATAGGGTCAAGCGGGCAGGTTGTTGGGCGGCCGGCCGTCACAAGACGCGAGATTTCATCTGGAGAGAGAGGGGAGAAAGAGGTCAAAGCACAGGGTAGGGCAGTGTGAGCAGAACCAGCGGTGTCGTTTGACTTAGCAAACGAGGATCGGATGTCGTCGACCTTCTTTTCAAAGTTCCAAGAAAAGACATGAGAAGATGGTGAAGGATATAGTGATGAGAGTAAGAGCATATAAACTCGGCAAAAAAAGAAACTTCCCTTTTTTCAGGACCCTGTCTTTCGAAGATAATTCGTACAAATCCAAATATCTTCAATGTAAAGGGTTCTCACTGTTTCCCATGCTTGTTCAATGAACCATAAACAATTAACAAACATTCCCCTGTGGAACAGTCATTAAGACACTAACAGCTTACAGACAGTAGGCAATTAAGGTCACAGTTATGAAAACGTAGGACACTAAAGAGGCCTTTCTACTGACTCTGAAAAACATCAAAAGAAAGCTGCCCAGGGTCCCTGCTCATCTGCGTGAACATGCCTTAGGCATGCTGCAAGAAGGCATAAAATGTCTAGTGTTGATTCAGGAGTTAAATTAACTTAACATTCAGTTGTGTAATAGAACCCCTGTGTTAATAACCAGAGTTAATTTTTTTACCAGAATTTTTACCCTGTAGAGTAACTCTAAACCATGCCCTTCATCATTTTTTCCAGCATGCTCTATTGCAGGTTCATTTTCAGAATTGTTTGTTTCAATATCTGTTTTTGCATGTACCTTGATTGGCTGATTTTTAAAAGTATGCTACACAAAGATACATTTATATATAAAAATCCAATCAGTTAGCAGTTGGACTCTGTTAATGAGATTGTTCCAGTTTAGATTTAGGTCCGGGTTCCCCAACTGTCAGCCAGCGGGTTATATTATTTTGGACATAAGACTGTAAACACCAGCCTACAAAATGTTTGTAATTAAGTAATGTCCCCCTGACCATTCTTTCCAGAAAAAAATTGTCTTGTGGATCCCCTGGTATATACAGTACCAGTCAAAAGTTTGGACACCTACTCATTCAAGATATATATATTTTTTCTATTTTCTACATTGTATAATAGTGAAGAAATCAAAACTATGAAAGAACTCATGAATCATGTAGTTACCAAAAGTGTTAAACAAATCAAAATATATTTGAAATTCTTCAAATAGCCACCCTTTGCCTTCATGACAGCTTTGCACACTCCTGGCATTCTCTCAACCAGCTTCATGATGTGGAATGCATTTCATTTTACAGGTGTGCCTTGTTAAAAGCTAATTTGTGGAATTGCTTTAAGTCTTAATGCGTTTGAGCCAATCAGTTGTGTTGTGACAAGGTAGGGGTGTATACAGAAGATCAGCTCAAATAAGCAAAGAGAAATGACCGTCCATTACTTTAAGACACGAAGGTCAGTCAATCCGGAACATTTCAAGAACTTTCTTCAAGTGCGGTCGCAAAAAAACCTCAAGCACTATGATGAAACTGGCTCTCATGAGGACCGCCACAGGAAAGGAAGACCCAGAGTTACCTCTGCGGAAACAGTAAAATTAAAGAAACCTGCGAATGAGTCGGTGTCCAAACTTTTGACTGGTACTGTATATACAGAAAATATTTAAAGTCAGTTCCAATACCATATTTACATGTGCAGGCTTGATGTGGCCTGTAAACCAGGAGTTTTCTAACACCACCGTGTTAGGGTTTAACTAAGCCCTCAGAAATAAAATACTTTTGACATGTAATGTATTGTCAGAGGTTAATTTTAAAGGCTTCTAGGAAAAACCCTTCAAGGATAAAGGGGTTCTTTTGTAGAACTGTTCATAGAAGGTTGTGTCCAGAACCCTTCAAAGATAAGATTTCTTGGTAGAATCATTCATAGAAGATTCTGGGAAGAACTCTTTAAAGAGAAAAGGGTTCTAGGTAGAACCATTTACAGGGGGTTCTATGAAAAACCCTAGGGGGTTCTAATTAGAACCCTTTGCAGAGGGTTCCACCTAACACCAAAAAGGGTTTCCTGTATGTTCTACTTAGCATCACTTCTTTTTTTCTCATTTTTTTCCTAAGTGTACCTTCAAGTGTTAATTGGGCTGACTTTGTCTAGTGCTATAGCGAAATAAAGCTATGTATCATTGGCATAGCAATGAAAATGTACACGTTTCCGAATGATAATACCAAGGGGTAACGTGTTAACCTTGAGGCACACCACATGAGCTCAGTAATTTCAGACACATTTTCACCTAGAGCAACAAAATATTATCTATTTGTCCTAACCCAGTTCAGTACTGAGCCGGACAGGCCAACCCGATTCTGGAGTCTGTTCAGGAGGATAACGTGATCTACTGTGTCGAAGTATGCATTTTTTTTTTTAGCATCGGTGTTCATTCTATGGTCATTTACCACGTTGACTAGTGCAGTCTCGGCTGTGGTGGGCCCAAAAACCAGATAGTAAAAATAGCATTTTTAGTAGTAATTGTATAATAGTAATTGTTTTTAAACAATTTCTCAAGAATTTTGCCTAAAAAAGGAGGTTTAGGAATTGGTCTAATTGTTGAACTGAAGGATCTAGTGTGATTTTCTTAGGGGTTTCACTAAGACAGCTGGAAAAGTGCATGTGAACTGGGAATTGACAAGTTTGTACCTCATCTACACAGTAAATGTTTTGCATATGCTATGGAAATTTGATTTACTGTACATAAAGACATTGTGCAGTTTTTGCCTGTTCATTCAAATTCAACTAGTAAATTAAACCAATAACAGCAGTGTACACTGTCCTAAGTGTCTCTAGTCTTGTCTGCCACTTCCTGCGCTTACGAATAAGCACTACAGCCCAATGTGGGCAGAGAAGTACAGCTGCAACCACCCTCAAGTTGCCAAGTTATGTCCTGCCTCTTGCAAGTGTAACAACTGATCACCTGACCTGAGACACCATGAGATACACTCACCTGTCAACTTAATGAATTAAATCATGATCATTTCACTTCCATCAATATAGCTGTAAGCAAGGCTGTATACAAGCCTCGTCTACCCTCTCTACATAACACTTACCATTGGCAGACATTTTGTTCTGTTCTCAAATTAGACGAGAAACATTTTAGTTTGATTCTTGTGTGATTGGGTTGAGGGATTCTCTTGGTGAACAGTACTGTGCATCATACTGACTTGGCAAATACATACATGTTGACTCAAGCGTCAAACTAAAAGTACACTTTTATTTTTTTTACAACTTCATTCATGAGAAGGAAAAAAACATGTATCAAGGGCATTATTAGTTTGCAAGATTATGCAAAGACACATGCAGCCACTTTACAAGGACACAGCTATGTGATAAAATGACTTGCTTTGGTATAAAGCTGAGGGAGGGGGATGGAGAAATGTAACCCTTCGCAACTGACAGTCCATAAGATCAACCTGATAGTTTAACATATTTGGAGGCAATACAATGTTTGTTTACCAAGACTCAAATGATATCATAATACAACCTTTGGGGTATGATGTGATACTAAACTCAGGACACGTTTTAAAAGCTACGTTCTCAAAGAAAACATAGGTATTCATTGAAAATACCATTGGACAGCAGTAAATATCCCAGAGTGTGCTTTTTAAAATAGAGGTGCAATGTTGTTCATTGGCCCAGAGAGGTCAATATTGTACAAGGTGAACTTGTTTGAATTTTTTTAAAGAAGTTACAATGATTTCAAGGAAAACCAAATTGAGTCATTTAATGTGTTTATTTTTAAATGGTGTGGTTCTTCCTCTATACATTGTACACTTAGTATTGTCAGCCAATCACTATGCTCATAAATGGCATAGATGGTATGAACATAAGTTTAAAGTATAGCTGTTGGGTGACTTGGTTGAGTGATTCTCCTGGGGGCCAATTCCTACTTAGGAATGTATTGCTTTCCTATGCACTTCTCAGTATTTGGTATTCAGGCTTACTTTATTGTCACATAACGTGCTCTGCAGGTGTGGCTACCTTGGGCGCTCTGAATACATTTTATTCAACCGCTGAAAACGCTCCAACTTGCTGGCCAACAGATTTTCTTGCGTAGTTTTCATTCAATAGGGTTTTCAGTACATTTATCTTAAGCCATCCCTTTAATTAAATACGGTGTACTTTTTTGTTAGAATTTTTGTCCACAGACTAGAATATATTGAGGAAAATGTGTTCAAAATATTAGCTTTCTTTCATTGATCCCTATCTAAATACATGCATATTTGTTTCCGTTTCAGCACCAATTGGTCTGGTCTTGTAGATTATTTCGGTTTAGGAAAGTATTTGTTGAATCATTAACAGGTTTGGAAGAGCCTTTGCGCACGAAAGGAAAAACGGTGGTTTGATGCATTCTGAAAATGAGTATTTTTCTATATTATCAAGCGTTACTAATGATCCTCAGCAACAACCACACGTCCGTGATGGCATCTACAGAGGAAGCAAATGAAGGTATACAAAACAATGTGATTAAATGGAATGATAAGGTAGACTATACCAACTGAAGGGAACTAATATTAAATTGGCAGTTGAATATCTGCGGTTATTAGGCTTTCTGACGGTCGATACTGATAGTGGCTAATATTTAACATAATAGGAGACAGAAATCCAGGGTTACCTATAATTAAGACATACAAGATTGAAAGTTTAAACGTCGTACAATATAAATTCTGCATAATAGCACAGCATTTCATAAACTTTACTGTGGGGAATGTTGATATGCTTCAGTTTGCTGCCATATGACTGGTTTCACGTTCATCTCCAGCGATTTATAAGGTAAAACAGATCTAAAAGTTGGATTTATATTTACAATTCCCTTATCCAAACGGATTACTCCTTTACCTAGCTCTTATCAATAGCTCTTATCAGTTGTAAATGTACAGTGCATGGAGAATACTTAATTTTTTCCCGATAGAAATAACACCACAGGCTTTTTCCACTTGGAACCATAGGTTCGCTCGACCTTATTCGTGGTTTCCTCACAAGTAAAGATGGGGGAATTAAGGAATATATGGCATATCTCTAGACACGCCTTCATTTATTAGATATCCACCCCAAAAGAATAGCGGGTGAATTGCATGCTATTCAGTTCAAGGTCAGAATAGAAAGAAGTGCATATAAACTGAATTAAGTTCCATTTACGCACACTTTACTCAAGTCGGGAATTAGCCCATTGCTGAACAGTACTGTGAATCACGATGACTTGGAACTTTGACATATCTACTCGATATGTACATTCCCATAGTTTCCTTCCAAATGAAAGAAATTCCACATATGTTGATTATGTCAGCATAAATTATCAGTTTTGATAGGTTGATCTTTCAAACACCTATATACACATACCATACATCAAATCAAATGTTATTTGTCATATACACGTGTTTAGCAGATGTTATTGCGGGTGTAGCGAAATGCTTGTTTCTAGCTGTAACCGTGCAGTAATCAATTTCACGACAATACACAAATCTAAAGGAATGGAATTAAGAATAAATACATATTGGGCGAGCAATGTCAGAGCGGCATAGACTTAGATACAGTAGGGTAGAATACAGTGTATACATGTGAGATGAGTAATGCAAAATATGTAAACATTCTTAAAGTGACCAGTGTTACATTATTAAAGTGGCCAGTGATTCCAAGTATGTGTGTATATAGGGCAGCAGCCTCTAATGTGCTAGTGATGGCTATTTAACAGTCTGATGGCCTTGGGATAGAATCTGTTTTTCAATCTCTCGGTCCCAGCTTTGATGCACCTGTACTGACCTCGCCTTCTGGATGATCAGTGGCTCGGGTAGTTGTTGTCCTTGATGATCTTTTAGGCTTCGGGTGCTTTAGGTACCCCCAGTGATGTTGGGCAGACTGCACCACCCTCTGGAGACATATTGTATGTGTTATCACAGTCTTTTCCACAAACCTTTCAAGGACATGTGGTGATGACGACAAGGGAATAGTGTATTCCTAGACGTGGCACAATCTTTCGTTTATCTGAAATCTGCATGTGTGGCAAATCCACCTGTCAGCGGGAGCTGAGGGGTGTATATAGCTTAATGTCCATTAATCACTGTACTCCATTCTGTTAATTTTTTGTTTCTGTTGGCCCCAGCCGCGAACTCAGGCTCTGTGTGTAGTTAACTGACCCTCTCTGCCCATTCATCGCCATTTTACCTGTTGTTGTTGTTTTAGCTGATTAGCTGTTGTCTCACCCGTTGTTGTCTTAGTTAGCTCTCCCAATCAACACCTGTGATTACTTTATGCCTCTCTGTATGTCTCTCTCAAATGTCAATATGCCTTGTATACTGTTGTTTAGGTTAGTTATTATTGTTTCAGTTTACAATGGAGCCCCTAGTTCCACTCATCATACCTCTGATACCTCTTTTGTCCCACCTCCCACACATGCGGTGACCTCACCCATCATAACCAGCATGTCCAGAGATACAACCTCTCTTATCATCACTCAGTGCCTGGGCTTATCTCCGCTGTATCCGCACCCCACCATACCCCTGTCTGCACATTATGCCCTGAATCTATTCTACCACGCCCAGAAATCTGCTCCTTTTATTCTTTGTCCCCAACACTCTAGGCGACCAGTTTTGATAGCCTTTAGCCATACCCTCATCTTACTCCTCTTCTGTTCCTCGGGTGATGTGGGGTTAAACCCAGGCCCTGCATGTCCCCAGGCACCCTCATTTGTTGACTTCTGTGATCGAAAAAGCCTTGGTTTCATGCATGTTAACATCAGAAGCCTTCTCCCTAAGTTTGTTTTACTCACTGCTTTAGCACACTCAGCCAACCCTGATGTCCTTGCCGTGTCTGAATCCTGGCTTAGGAAGGCCACCAAAAATTCGGAGATTTCCATACCCAACTACAACATTTTCCGTCAAGATAGGACTGCCAAAGGGGGAGGAGTTGCAATCTACTGCAGAGAGAGCCTGCAAAGTTCTGTCATACTTTCCAGGTCTATACCCAAACAGTTCGAACTTCTAATTTTTAAAATGAATCTCTCCAGAAATAAGTCTCTCTGCTATCGACCCCCTCCGCTCCCAGCTGTGCCCTGGACACCATTTGTGAATTGATCGCCCCCCATCTAGCTTCAGAGTTCATTCTGTTAGGTGACCTAAACTGGGATATGCTTAACACCCCGGCAGTCCTACAATCTAAGCTAGATGCCCTCAATCTCACACAAATCATCAAGGAACCCACCAGGTACAACCCTAAATCCGTAAACATGGGCACCCTCATAGACATAATCCTGACCAACTTGCCCTCCAAATACACCTCTGCTGTTTTCAATCAGGATCTCAGCGATCACTGCGTCATTGCCTGTATCCACTATGGGTCCGCGGTCAAACGACCACTCCTCATCACTGTCAAACGCTCCCTAAAACACTTCTGCAAGCAGGCCTTTCTAATCGACCTGGCCCGGGTATCCTGGAAGGATATCGACCTCATCCCGTCAGTCGAGGATGCCTGGTCATTCTTTAAAAGTAATTTCCTCACCATCTTAGATAAGCATGCCCCGTCCAAAAAATGCAGAACTAAGAACAGATATAGCCCTTGGTTCACTCCAGACCTGACTGCCCTTGACCAGCACAAAAACATCCTGTGGCCGACTGCAATAGCATCGAATAGTTCCCGTGATATGCAACTGTTCAGGGAAGTCAGGAACCAATACAAGCAGTCAGTCAGGAAAGCAAAGGCTAGCTATTTCAAGCAGAAATTTCCATCCTGTAGCTTTTTGGGACACTAAAGTCCATGGAGAACAAGAGCACATCCTGCTTGCTGCCCACTGCACTGAGGCTAGGTAACACGGTCACCACCGATAAATCCATGATAATCTAAAATTTCAATAAGCATTTCTCAACGGCTGGCCATGCCTTCCTCCTGGCTACTCCAAACAACAGCTCCGCCCCCCCCCCCCCCCCCCCCCCCGTAGCTACTCACCCAAGCCTCCCCAGCTTCTCCTTAACCAAAATCGAGATAGCAGATGTTCTGAAAGAGCTGCAAAACCTGGACCCGTACAAATCAGCTGGGCTAGACAATCTGGACCCTCTCTTTCTAAAACTATCCGCCGCCATTGTTGCAACCCCTATTACCAGCCTGTTCAACCTCTCTTTCGTATCGTCCGAGATCCCTAAAGATTGGAAAGCTGCCGCGGTCATCCCCCTCTTCAAAGGGGGTGACACCCTAGACCCAAACTGTTACAGACCTATATCCATCCTGCCCTGCCTATCTAAAGTCTTCGAAAGCCAAGTTAATAAACAGATCACTGACCATTTCGAATCCCACCATACCTTCTTTGCTGTGCAATCCGGTTTCCGAGCCGGTCACGGGTGCTCCTCAGCCACGCTCAAGGTCCTGAATGATATCATAACCGCCATCGATAAAAGACAGTACCATGCAGCCGTCTTCATCGACCTGGCCAAGGCTTTCGACTCTGTCAATCACCTTATTCTTATCGGCAGACTCAATAGCCTTGGTTTTTCTAATGACTGCCTCGCCTGGTTCACCAACTACTTTGCAGACAGAGTTCAGTGTGTCAAATCAGAGGGCATGTTGTCCGGACCTCTGGCAGTCTCTATGGGGGTACCACAGGGTTCAGTTCTCGGGGCGACTCTTTTCTCTGTATATATCAATGATGTCGCTCTTGCTGCGGGCCATTCCCTGATCCTCCTCTACGCAGACGACACCATTCTGTATACTTCTGGCCCTTCCTTGGACACTGTGCTAACTAGCCTCCAAACGAGTGTCAATGCCATACAACACTCTTTCCGTGGCCTCCAACTGCTCTTAAACGCTAGTAAAACCAAATGCATGCTTTTCAACCGTTCGCTGCCCACACCCGCCCGCCCGACTAGCATCACCACCCTGGACGGTTCCGACCTAGAATATGTGGACAACTATAAATACCTAGGTGTATGGTTACACTTTAAACTCTCCTTCCAGACTCATATTAAACATCTCCA
Organism: Salvelinus namaycush; assembly: GCF_016432855.1. Lineage (NCBI taxonomy): Eukaryota > Metazoa > Chordata > Actinopteri > Salmoniformes > Salmonidae > Salvelinus > Salvelinus namaycush. The sequence continues at coordinate 38,803 of NW_024060930.1, forward strand.
ATCCAGAATCAAATCTAGAATCGGCTTTCTATTTCGCGACAAAGCCTCGTGTCACTCACACCGCCAAACTTACCCTAGTAAAACTGACTATCCTACCGATCCTCGACTTCGGCGATGTCATCTACAAAATAGCTTCCAATACTCTACTCAGCAAACTGGATGCAGTTTATCACAGTGCCATCCGTTTTGTTACCAAATCACCTTATACCACCCACCACTGCGACCTGTATGTTCTAGTTGGCTGGCCCTCGCTACATATTCGTCCCCAGACCCACTGACTCCAGGTCATCTATAAGTCTATGCTAGGTAAAGCTCCGCCTTATCTCAGTTCACTGGTCACGATAACAACACCCACCCGTAGCACACGCTCCAGCAGGTATATTTCACTGGTCACCCCCACAGCCAATTCCCCCTTTGGCCGCCTTTCCTTCCAGTTCTCTGACTGGAACAAATTGCAAAAATCACTGAAGCCGGAGACTCATATCTCCCTCATTAACTTTAAGCATCAGCTGTCAGAGCAGCTCACAGATCACTGCACCTGTAGATAGCCCATCTGAAAATAGCCCATCCAACTACCTCATCCCCATACTGTTATTTATTTTTTTGCTCCTTTGCACCCCAGTATCTCTACTTGCACATTTATCACTCCAGTGTTTTAATTGCTAAATTGTAATTAGCTTGAGAGAAAATTTTTAGAAACTCCCCAAATAGAGGTGTGCCCAGCTTGTAGCTTCATACCCAAGAAGACACAAGGCTGTAATCCCTGCCAAAGGTGCTTCAACAAAGTACTGGGTAAAGGGTCTGAATACTTACGTAAATGTGGTATTTCAGTTTTCTATTTTTAAAACATTTTCTAACATTCCTAAACCTGTTTTTGCTTTTTCATATTAATACATTTTAGAATAAGACTGTAACGTAACAATGTGGAACAAGTCAAGGGGCATGAATACTTTCTGAATGCACTGCATGCTGTGGATGATGTATTAAACCACTCAGACACATGAAATATACAGTTGTCCTTCTGAACTGAGCTGCAGGAAGAGAAGGAAATTGCTCACGGATGTCACCATAAGGCCATAGATTTTAAACATCTACGGAGTTCAATGGCTGCAATAGTAGAACTGAGGATGGATCAACAACATTATATTGACTCCACAATAGTTACCTGAATGACAGAGTAAAAATAATACAAACACATTACTGAGTAACTGCCTCCTTATTTTCAAGCATGGTAGTGGCTGCATCATGGCATCAATGCTTGACATTGGCAAAATTTGTCAGGATAAAAAGAAACGGGATGGAGTTAAGCACAAGCAAAATCCTAGAGGAAAACCTGCTTCAGTCTGCTTTACACCAGACATTGGGAGAGTAATTCACCTTTCAGCATGACAATAACTTAAAAAACAAGGCCAAAATCTGCACTGGAGGTGCTTACTGTCACACCCTGATCTGTTTCACTGGTCTTGTGCTTGTCTCCACCCCCCACCAGGTGTCTCCCATTTTTCCCCATTATCCCCTGTGTATTTATACCTGTGTTGCCAGTTCGTCTTGGGTTGTCAGGTCTTACCAGCGTGTTTTTGTTTTCTAGTCTTCCGGGTTCTGACATTTCTGCCTGTCCTGACCCTGAGCCTGCCTTCCGTCCTGTCCTGGTTTACGAACTTCTGCTTGCCCTCGACCTGCCTTTTGCCTGCCCCTTTGTTATATTAAATATTCTGAGAATCAAACTATCCGCCTCCTGTGTCTGCATCTGGGTCATATCCTGAGTCGTAATACTTACAAAGAAGACATTGAGTGTTCCTAAGTGAACAAGTCACAGTTTTCACTTGAAAAATCTTAAATCTATAACAAGATTTGAAGATTTCTGTCTAGCCATGATCCCCAACACCTTGACAGAGCTTGAAGAATTTTGAGAAGAATAATGGGCAAATATTGCACAACCCAGGTGTGCAAAGCACTAAGAGACTTGTATTTATTTAATCAAGGTATGTTAGTGTTTATTTTTCATTTAAAAAATATATATATTTAAAAATGCTCAAATCTTTCTTCCAATTTGGCAATAATGTTTTCTTGTGTAGATCATTAAGAAAAAAACAATTTAATCCCACTATATAACACAATAAAATGTGAAGAAGAAATCTTAAGAAATCCATGGGGGGTGACGATTCCCTCTGTACGGTCATCTAGTCATTTTATTCATCATTCAAGGGGCCATTATTTTTGGTTAGACTTCATCAGAGCCTCTGTCTCAGAGCAGGAAAAAAAACAGCCTAAGGAGAGGAGTCCAACCAACAGCCAGCAACATGCTGAAAATGGTACAGTAGGCTTAAAGTGGCAATCAGCTGTAGAAACAATAACAAAGCAGCCTCCCCTGGAGAAATTAAATCACTCTCAAATTCATAGACAGAGGTATGGATGCAATGATTGACCATCCATGATATGACAATTATAGTTTTAACCATGTTTTGGGGCTATATGACAAGATGGTGCCGAAGAACATGACTGACGATTTACAAGTGTCGAGGTATTGCTCGCCTGAGGTAGAAATCAAATCAAATCAAGAGTACCTTATGATAAGCTGTAGACCACACTGTCTACCAAGAGAGTTCTCATCTATTATTCGTAGCCGTCTATTTACCACCACAGAACGAAGCTGCCACGAAGACCATTCTCAACCAACTCTATAAGGGCATAAGTAAAGAAGAAAATGCTCACCCAGAAGTGGTGCTCCTAGTGGCCGGGGACTTTAAACTTAAATCAGTTTTACCAAATTTTTACCAGCATGTCACATGTGAAACCAAAGAAAAAAATATCCTAGACCACCTTTACTCCACACACAGAGATGCATACCAAGCTGTCCTCTGCCCTCCATTTGGCAAATCTGACCATAATTCTATCCTCCTGATTCCTGCTTACAAGCAAAAACTAAATCAGGATGTACCAGTGACTCGCTCAGTACGGAAGTGGTCAGATGGTCAGTGGTCAGACGCGGATGCTACAATACAGGACTGTTTTGCTAGCACAGACTGGAATATGTTCTGGGATTTATCCAATGGCATTGAGGAGTACACCACCTCAGTCATTGGCTTCATCAATAAGTGCATCGACGACGTCGTCTCCACAGTGACTGTATGTACATATCCCAACCAGAAGCCATGGATTACAGGCAAAATCCGCATCAAGCTAAAGGCTAGAGCTTCCCCTTTCAAGGAGCGAGAGACTAATCCGGACTCTTATAAGAAATCCCGCTATGCCCTCAGATGAACCATCAAACAAGCAAAGCGTCAATACAGGATTAAGATTGAGCTGCTCAGTGGCGCGAGCCCACCAGACGAGCTAAATGCCTTTTATGCTCGCTTCGAGGCAAGCAACACTGAAGCATGCACGAGAGCACCAGCTGTTCTGGATGACTGTGTGATAACGCTCTCGGTAACCGATGTGAGTAAGACCTTTAAACAGTTCAACATTCACAAAGCCGCTGGGCCAGACGGATTACCAGGACGTGTACTCAAAGCATGCGCGGACCAACTATCAAGTGTCTTCACTGGCATTTTCAAACTCTCCCTGACCGAGTCTGTAATACCTACATGTTTCAAGCAGACCACCATAGTCCCTGTGCCCAAGAAAGCGAAGGTAACCTGCCTAAATGATTACCGCCATGTGGCACTCACGTCGGAAGCCATGAAGTGCTTTGAAAGGCTGGTCATGGCTCACATCAACAGCATCCTCCCGGATACCCTTGACCCACTCCAATTCGCATACCGCCCCAACAGATCCACTGATGAAACAATTTCAATCGCACTCCACAGTGCCCTTTCTCACCTGGACAAAAGGAACATCTATGTGAGAATGCTGCTCATTGACTACAGCTCAGCGTTCAACACCATAGTGCCCACTAAGCTAAGGACTCTGGGACTAAACACCTTCCTCTGCAACTGGATCCTGGACTTCCTGATGGGCCGCCCCCAGGTGGTAAAAGTACGGAACAACACGTCTGCCACGCTGATCCTTAACACTGGGGCCCCTCAGGGGTGTGTACTTAGTCCCCTCCTGTATTCCCTGTTCACCTACGACTGCGTGGCCATACACGACTCCAACACCATCATTAAGTTTGCTGACGACACAACAGTGGTAGGCCTAATGAGACGGCCTATAGGGAGGAGGTCAGAGAACTGTCCGTGTGGTGCCAGGACAACAACCTCTCTCTCGATGTGAGCAAGACAAAGGAGCTGGTCGTGTACTACAGGAAAAAGCAGGCTGAACAGGCCCCCATTAACATCAACAGGGCTGTAGTGGAGCGGGTCGAGAGTTTCAAGTTCCTTGTTGTCCACATCACCAACGAACTATCATGGTCCAAACACACCAAGACAGTCGTGAAGAGGGCACGACAAAACCTTTTCCCCCTCAGGAGACTGAAAAGATTTGGCATGGGTCCCCAGATCCTCAAAAGGTTCTACAGCTGCACCATCGAGAGCATCCTGACCGGTTGCATCACCACCTGGTATGGCAACTGCTCAGCATCTGACCGTAACGCGCTACAGAGGGTAGTGCAAACGGCCCAGTACATCCCTGTGGCCAAGCTTCCTGTCATCCAGGACCTATACAATAGGCGGTGTCAGAGGAAAGCCTTTAAAATTGTCAGACTCCAGTCACCCAAGTTATAGACTTTCTCTGCTACCGCATGGCAAGCGGTGCCGGAGTGTCAAGTCTTGGACCAAAAGGCTCCTCAACAGCTTCTACCCCCAAGCCATAAGACTGCTGAACAATTATTCAAAATCACCACAGTGCAATCTACATTGACACCCCCCACACTTTTTATTATTACTTTTTTATTTTAGTCTACTTGGTAAATATTTTCTTAACTCTTCTTGAACTGCACTGTTAGGGATAGGCATCCCGCTAGCAGGACAACTTCCGGTGAAACTGGAGGGCGCGCAATTCAAATAAATAATCATAAAAATTATGGATATTAAACATTTAGGTACATATCAGTGTCTTATATTGACTGAAAGCTTAAATTCTTGTTAATCTAACTGCGTTGTCCGATTTACAGTAGCTATTACAGTGAAAACATGCCATGCGATTGTTTGAGGATGGCCCCCCACATCAAAATATTTTTCCACCCGCACAGGTTTCATACATTCATAAATAACGATTAAATATTCATATACTTTTTGAAAATCTTCCTCTGATTTGTCATCCAAAGGGTCCCAGCTATAACATGTAGTGTCATTTTGTTAGATAAAATCCTTCTTTATATCCCAAAAAGTCTGTTTAGTTGGCGCCATCGATTTGAATAATCCACTTGTTCAACATGCAGAGAAAGGAATCCAAAAATCTACCCCTAAACTTTGTTTCAACAAGTCAAAATACATTTCTATTTACTCCTCAGATACCCTAAAATGTAATCAAACTATAATATTTCTTACGGAAAGAAGTATGTTCAATGGGAAACCGATTTTAGCAGGTGCGTACTGTCTTCATGGTGCGCACAAACACGAATTTCCAAGACGGTGTCCCTGTACTAAAATGTATATATCTGTCAAGTTCCTGACCTGTTTTCTGTTGTTTTGTATGTGTTTAATTGGTCAGGGCGTGAGTTGGGGTGGGTAGTCTATGTTATGTGTTTTCTATGTTGGGTTAATGGTTTGCCTGGTATGGTTCTCAATTAGAGGCAGGTGTGTGTCGTTTCCTCTGATTGAGAGCCATATTAAGGTAGGTTGTTCTCACTGTTTGTTTGTGGGTGATTGTTCCTGTGTCTGTGTTTACCACATGGGACTGTTTCGTTTGTTCGTTCGTTTTAGGTAGTCTGTTCCTGTTCGTGCGTTCTTCGTCTATATGTAAGTTCGTTTGTTTCAGGTCTGTTGCCTTCGTTTATTGTTTTGTAGTTTGTTCTAGTGTTTTGTCAGTGTTTTCGTCTGTCATTTAAATAAATTAGTATGTATTCCTCACCTGCTGCGCCTTGGTCCGTTCATTCACCACAAGACGAACGTTACAATATCTTATTCTTTTTTTAACAGACTGCTGACACCCTGTGGAAGCCATAGGAATTGCATCCAGGGAGCTAATTTTCAATATGACCTTTTACTTGCCTTTCTAAGAGGATGGTCTCTCTCAACAAAAGAAAATTCTGGTTGGTTTTTCTTTGGTTTTTCTCCTACCATATCTATTGTGTTACATTCTCCTACATTATTTTAACATTTCTACAAACTTCAAAGTGTTTTATTTCCAATGGTACCAATTATATCCATATCCTGGCTTCAGTGCCTGAGCAACAGGCAGTTTACTTTGGGCACGTTATTCAGGCGGAAATGGAGAAAAAAGGGGTCTAGTCCTAAGTTAAGGGCTTGTAAGTAAGCATTTCACGGTAAAGTCCACACTTGTATTCGGCCTGTGACAAAGTTTGATTTGATTTATATAGTTTGTTCACATTTTCTTTGTATACAAACATTGGAGTAAAAAAAGTTTATTTTGGGTTCTGATGGGGTATGACAGTTAAACTAAGCTCATGGGGCTTTTATGAGTTATATTCTTCAAGAAGGAATGCTTGTATAAAATGTTAAAAAATATATAAAAGTTCAAAAATGGATGTAGCAACTGCTGATTGTCCCTTTAACATTACTACATTTTCATTCCACTTATATTGATGTGTATCCCTTAGCTGGTTGTATTGCATTCAATTACTTCTATATTGAACATAAATTACAAGATTCAAGTTTTGACTTGCAATGTGATATGTAAACTCAGCAAAAAAAGAAACGTCCTCTAACTGTCAACTGCGTTTATTTTCAGCAAACTTAACATGTGTAAATATTTGTTTGAACATAAGATTCAACAACTGAGACATAAACTGAACAAGTTCCAACAGAATTCCAACTAAATCCAATTTCTAACAGAAATAGAATGTGTCCCTGAACAAAGGGGGGGTCAAAATAAAAAGTAACAGTCAGTATCTGGTGTGGCCACCAGCTGCATTAAGTACTGCAGTGCATCTCCTCCTCAAGGAATGCACCAGATTTGCCAGTTCTTGCTGTGAGATGTTACCCCACTCTTCCACCAAGACACCTGCAGTTCCCGGACATTTCTGGGGGGAATGGCCCTAGCCCTCACCCTCCGATCCAACAGGACCCAGACGTGCTCAATGGGATTGAGATCCGGGCTCTTTGCTGGCCATGGCAGAACACTGACGTTCCTGTCTTGCAGGGAATCACGCACAGAACGAGCAGTATGGCTGGTGACATTGTCATGATGGAGGGTCATGCACAGGAGCGATGTGCTTCCCTTGATGCATAATCCTCAAGTGAGGAATCTTATTGATTTACCATATGGCTCACCTAATCATGGCATCATCCTCTCCCCTTTTACTGTTTCTTCCTTTTCAACCAGCGAGCGGTTGTGGAGAGAACCTGTACATGGCCAGCAACAAGAGCTATTGGAGCAATGTCATCCAGTCCTCTGCTGACGAGGTGAAGGACTTCCAGTATGGAGTGGGATCATGAAAGGGCGGTGTTCATCGGCCACTACACACAGGTGCATCTAAGTACTGTTTATAAACATATAGCAATGAATACCATCGATGTAGCTCTTTTCACCCAGGTCTCAATATGCTTTACAATCTGAAAGGCTAACTCACCTGTCATCCACCACTGGACCATGAGTGGTGGACAACCACCCACCATTTCAAAACATTTGCCTTTATCCTATAGATGAGTTAGCTGACAACGTCATGAAAACAATGCAAAATCTTTAATGGAGCAGAAGTCTGTGTTGTGATTCTGGATGGCCAGATAGCTAGCAACAATGTCATGAAGATGCCATGAGGGGAATCGTAGCTGGCTCGTTTCAGCTCGTTTTATCTGATTCTTGATACCATGTCTTGTTTTGACTGATGTCATGTCTATGCTAATATTGCAAAAAAATTGCTAGCTAGCTAACCAACAAATGTAATTATGTATTTGAGAGACAATAAGTGCTCATTGTGAAAATGTATTTATGTATTTAGCCTTCTCACAGTGCATCATTAACATACTATAGACACCTGTATTTAGATGTATTTACTTTTAAGTAAAGTATCCTAACCCTGTGAATGAGCCTGTGTTTCGTTTCTGTGCTCAGGTTGTGTGGTACAGGTCCAACCAGATCAGCTGTGCCATGGCACACTGCCCTAACTCCAACTACAAGTACTTCTACGTCTGTCACAACTGTTCTCCTTAAGTCCTTCTCTACAGGATCATACAGAATAAGACGTTAATGATCAACCCAATCACATGTCAAGTCTTCCTCAGTCTCTAGTTACCTATCCCTACTATGCTGTGGAATGTTATGGCTCAGATAATTTGTTAACTGTTTAATGTATTATTCTCTGACCTATTACAGTGGAAACTACAGCTACACCTAACCCTACAAGTCAGGATGCACCTGTGGGGACTGTTCTGGTGCCTGTGATAACAAACTGTGCAGTAAGTGGCCTAAAAGCAACACAATCAGTTAGCCTAGTGCAGGGGTCGGGAACCTTTTTGACTAAGAGAGCCATGAAAGCAAAAAATTAGGAAATTTATTTCAGTGAGAGCCATATAATATATTTTAAAAGTGAATTCAACTAAACTTAGGATGGGTCTATTTTCATGTTCACGGAGAAGCGCCACAAATCCTTTTTTATTCCCCACCATACACGGAGCACCATCAGTACACACTGAGAGAAGTTTATCCATAGGTTGATTTTTTTCTTGAGCAAACTCCATGAAAGACTTAAATAAATCCTCACCTCTTGTGGACCCTTTTAATGGCAGAACTGCAAGACTTTCTTCGCGCAGTGTGTCACCAACAGCATATCTTGCAATCACGCTGAACTGCGACAAATGGCTCACGTCTGTTGACTCATCCAAAGCCAGGGAAAAGAACGGCGCTGCATTTATGTCCTTCACTTGCGTTTCCTCCACTTTGTTTGCCATCACGATGGTACGATCATGAACAGTTCTTGCTGACAGAGGCATGTCTTGTATCCGTTTAATTATCTTGTCTTTGTTCGGAAGATCATCAAAAAGTTCATTGGCTACATCCAGCATGAACGTTTTAGCATACTCGCCATCTGTGAATGGTTTTCCGTTCCTCACTATTGCTAAAGATCCAGCAAAGCTAGCGGAATTGTAGTCACCTTGCCGGGTCCATACGCGGAGTTGCTGCTGGCTAGCTTGCACCCTGCTCAGTAGCTCTTGGCACGCTTTCTTTCTGCTGTCTCCCGCAGGGTATTTTGATGCAAAGGTAGCATGGCGCGTGTTGAAGTGTCGCTTTACATTCGACCGTTTCATCGATGTAATTTTGTCATTGCAAATTAGACACACCGCAGAACCTGCTCTCTCCACAAAGGCGAATTCTTCGGTCCATTCGTCCTGAAATGTACGATACTCGTCATCTTTTTTTCTTTTCGCCATCTTCTTCGTCGAAGGGTTAGCTTTGAGCTAATGACCGAGCAGACTGATTCAAAAGGAGGCGTTTACCTGTTTTACCTAGCAACGGCCAACGTAGGCCAGTATCATTTAATTAAAATAATGGACAATTGCTCCTGCAGCCCTGAACAGGACATGAGCAGTGAAAAATCGATGGATGGATTAAAACAAGTGAGAATATTTTGTTTTATCTGCGAGCCAGATGCAATCATCAAAAGAGCCACACCTGGCTCGGGAGCCATAGGTTCCCGACCCCTGGCCTAGTGGTTAGAGCGTTGGGCCAGTAACTGAAAGGTTGTTGGATTGAATCCACGAGCTGACAAGGTACACATATTCTGCCCCTGAGCAAGGCAGTTAACTCACTGTTCCCCAGGCGCCGAAGACGTGAATGTTGATTATGGCAGCCCCCCGCACCTCTCTGATTCAGAGGTTGGGTTAAATGCGGAAGACACATTTCAGTTTAAGGCATTCAGTTGTACAACTGACTAGGTCTTTCTCTTTCCCAATCAAACAATCAAACTTACATTTGTTAATGAACTCAGTTACTTTTGCCCTTTGTCTTTATATAAATATCTCACCCCCCTTAATACCCCCTCTCAAATTCTACAAGTCATTCTTGTATGCTACCATTTATTACTCCCTTTGCAACTTTATTAAATTTTTGCAATCTTTTTGACACTTTCTGTCTTATTCTCTTCCTCTCCCAGCAAACCCATGCCCCTATGCTGATAAGTACACCAACTGTGCTGAAGTGGCCGGGCAACCGCGCTGCAGCAACAGTGATGTCACCTCCTGGTGTCCTGCTTCCTGAAATTGCACCGATCAGATTGTCTGATCATCCAGAGACACATGCTGACCAATCAGCCTGATTGGACACAACAATCTCCTACTAAAGCTGATCATGATGAAGGTGTCATCCATTCTGTCATAATGGTCCTTTGGTTAAGTTGTTAAAAACACAAGATGCAACTATGCAATGAAGAAATTTAATGAAACTGATGTGATTTAAGGAACAATACTCACTCTCTCCCTTTCAGGCCTTTGGCTGCTTCTCTCCCAGTCTTTTCCAAACTGTTTTCAGGTCAGGTAGGGTAAAGAGCCCATAGTAAATTCCCCTCTGGCACGCAATGATCTTGGCAAAACAGTACCCAAAGGGACAACATGTACCTGATGACTACATCTGAGGTGTTAGGTCAGGGGGAGGGAGGAACCAACTGATAGATGTCTGGTTTTGGCAGGGTCCAAGATGGAAAAGTAAGCATTTGCAGACAATGGACCCCCCCCCCCCCCCCCCAAACCTGGGCCAAATGGCAGGACCGAGCAACACTTGGTGGTCACTGCCAGGCAGGTCCACATCTGTCCCTTGGAGTGGAGGACATCCTCCCCTGGCACTGCAACAGAGCCTTATCTCAGAAATTATGATCCCTCACCATCCACACCCTTTGGCGCATCTCATCAGTCTGGGCTCAACACGGCATGATTGGAAGCAACTGCTTGGCTTGGGGACTTTGCATTCGCTAAATAAAACAAATAAGTCTGTGCTGCGCTCAGCAGGACACGACGTTGTGGATCATTCAGATATAAATATATTATGTAGAACAAACATGTACTGTATATCTGCTACACACAATAATTGCCTACTGAACTTGGCCCTGGCTCAGAGTCAGATGAGATCTAACAAAGTGTTTATTTATTTAATTTTTTTAATTGAACCTTTATTTAACTAGGCAAGCCAGTTAAGAACAAATTCTTATTTACAATGACGGCCAAACTCGGACGACGCTGGGCCAATTGTGCGCCGCCCTATGGGACTCCCAATCACGGCCAGTTGTGATATAGTCTGGATTCGAACCAGGTTGTCTGTAGTGACGCCTCTAGCACTGAGATGCAGTGTCTTAGACCACTGTTAACATTTCTGAAAAGTAGGTATAAATGTGTCACTGGCACTTTTAATCGTCGTCATCATCAGGTTATGAATGTTTACTTTTTACCCACCTTTTTAAACTTCAACACCTTCTTAGTGAAAACAAGGCAAAGCAGTCTAAGTGACAGTAACTGAGAGAGAAGTGCCTCAGTAACAAAGGAAGCTGGGGAGAGGACGTCCTCTCCGCTGGCATTTAGCGTGATTAATATTATCATTCCGCTATATGTATTTCTTACTTTTGTTTTTCTTTTGAGTGGCAGCCCACGGGTACAACAGGATATATACACTAAATGTACAAAACATTAGGAACAGTTGCTCTTTCCATGACATACAGTAGACTTATCAGGTGAATCCAGGTGAAAGCTATAATCCCTTATTGAGGTCACTTGTTAAATCTACTTCAATCAGTGTAAATGAGAGATTGGAGTTGGTTAAAGAAATATTTTCAAGCCTTTATACAATTGAGACATGTGAGACGTGAGCCATTCAGAGAGTGAATAGGACAAGACAAAAGATTTAAGAAAAACAACTTCTGATTTTTGGTGAATGGACAAGACAAGAGATTTAAGTGCCTTTGAACTGAGTATGTTAGTAGATGAGTGTGTCAAGGACCGCAACGCTGCTGGGTTTTTCACGCTCAATAGTTTCCTGTCTGTATCAAGAATGGTCAAGAATGGTCCACCACCCAAAGGACACCCAGCAAGCTTGACACAACTTTGGGAAGCATTGGAGTCAACATGGGCCAGCATCCCTGTGGAACTCCTTCGACACCTTGTAGTCTATGCCCCGATGAATTGAGGCTGTTCTAAGGGCCAAAGGGGGGCTTGCAACAATATTAGGAAGGTGTTCGTAACGTTTTGTACACTCAGTATATATTCACCTACTCAAAAAGAGCCAAAGGTTAGTTGAATTTTCAATGTGTTAGCATTATGCTTTCAACCATCTAAAAGTACAACCAAATTCCAATGAAAAAACAACGTCTGATTTTTGGTTTAGTTGTTACCCAAATGTCTATCACTGCGCTTTTAACCGTTTAATGTGTTACCACTGTGCTTCAACTAATAGCAGAATCAAATGACCTGGATTGGAGTTGAGATTACATTAAAAGTACATGGTGCAAGTGATCAATGCCGTTCGAGATTTTTCACAGATTTTAACAGCAATTGTGAAGATCTCCACAGACCTGCAATGACCTATGCATGCTATCTTTATATGATTACATGAGAAGACATTCATAGTTACTGTCACGCCCTGGCCTTAGTATTCTTTGTTTTCTTAATTATTTTAGTTAGGTCAGGGTGTGACATGGGGAATGTATGTGTTTTTTGTAGTGTCTAGGGTGGTTGTAAGGTTTAGGGGGTTTATTAGAGTAGTTGGGTTTATGTTTAGTATAGAAGTCTAGCTGTGTCTATGGTTGAGTGTAGGTATCTAGGAAAGTCTATGGTTGCCTGAATTGGGTCTCAATTAGAGACAGCTGGTTATTGTTGTCTCTGATTGGGAGCCATATTTAAGGCAACCATAGGTTTTAGCTGTTTGTGGGGAATTGTCTATGTCGAAGTGTTTTGTGTCAGCACTTATGTTTGTATAGCTTCACGGTCGTCTGTTTTGTTGGTTTGTTTTGTTTTTTCCTTCTTTAAATAAAAAAGATGTACTTTCCACGCGCTGCGCCTTGGTCCTCTCTCAGTCCCTTTGACGATCGTGACAGAATTCCCCACCAATGCGGGGATCAAGCAGCGTGAAAAGCGGCAACAGGAGCAGCGCAAGGAGGAATGGAAATGGGAGCGTAATATGGACTACACTACGTGGGAGGAGATCGACAGGTGGGCGATCGACCCAGGGCGAGTGCCGGAGCCAGCCTGGGATTCTCTGGCGCAGTGTGAGGAGGGATACCGGCGAATGGAGGCAGCACGACGACGCGGTAGGAAGCCTGTGAGTCAGCCCAAAAAAATTCTTGGGGGGGGGGCTTAGAGGTAGTGGGCCGAGGGCAGGTAGGAGACCTGCGCCCACTTCCCAGGCTAACCGTGGAGAGCGGGAGTACGGGCGAACACCGTGTTACGCAGTAGAGCGCACGGTGTCTCCTGTACGTGTTCATAGCCCGGTGCGGGTTATTCTACCTCCCCGCACTGGTAGGGCTAGATTGGGCATTGAGCCAGGTGTCATGAAGCCGGCTCAACGCGTCTGGTCTCCAGTGCGTCTCCTCGGGCCGGCATACATGGCACCAGCCTTACGCATGGTGTCCCCGGTTCGCCTACATAGCCCGGTGCGGGTTATTCCACCTCCCCGCACGGGTAGGGCGACGGGGAGCATTCAACCAGGTAAGGTTGGGCAGGCTCGGTGCTCAAGGGAACCAGTACGCCTGCACGGTCCGGTATTTCCGGCGCCACCTCCCCGCCCCAGTCCAGTTCCACCAGTGCCTACACCACGTACCAGGCTTCCAGTGTGTCTCCAGAGCCCTGTTCCTCCTCCACGCACTCGTCCTATGGTGCGTGTCTCCAGCCCGGTACCACCAATTCCGGCACCACGCACCAAGCCTCCTGTGCGTCTCCAGAGTCCTGTGCATCCTGTTGCTGCTCCCCGCACTAGCCCTGAGATGCGTGTCCCCAGCCCGGTACCACCAGTTCCGGCACCACGCACTAGGCCTAATGTGCGTCCCCAGGGTCCAGTATGCCCTGTTCCTTCTCCCCGCACTAGCCTGAAGGTGCGTGTCCTTAGCCCGGTGCCTCCAGTTCCGGCACCACGCACCAGGCCTACAGTGCGCCTCAGCCGGCCAGAGTCTGCCGTCTGCCCAGCGCCATCTGAGCCATCCGTCTGCCCAGCGCCATCTGAGCCATCCGTCTGCCCAGCGCCATCTGAGCCATCCGTCTGCCCAGCGCCATCTGAGCCATCCGTCTACCCAGCGCCATCTGAGCCATCCGTCTGCCCCGAGCCGTCAGAGCCGCCCGTCTGTCCCGAGCCGTCAGAGCCGTTCGTCAGTCAGGAGCCGCTAGAGCCATTCGTCAGTCAGGATCTGCCAGAGCCGCCAACCAGACAGGATCTGCCAGAGCCGCCAACCAGACAGGATCTGCCAGAGCCGCCTACCAGACAGGATCTGCCAGAGCCGCCTACCAGACAGGATCTGCCAGAGCCGCCTACCAGACAGGATCAGCCAGAGCCGTCAGCCAGCCATGAGCAGCCAGAGCCGTCAGCCAGCCATGAGCAGCCAGATCCGTCAGCCAGCCATGAGCAGCCAGATCCGTCAGCCAGCCATGAGCAGCCAGATCCGTCAGCCAGCCATGAGCAGCCAGATCCGTCAGCCAGCCATGAGCAGCCAGATCCGTCAGCCAGCCATGAGCAGCCAGATCCGTCAGTCAGCCATGAGCAGCCAGATCCGTCAGCCAACCATGAGCCGTCCAGCCAGGATCCGCCAGAGCCGTCCAGCCAGGATCCGCCAGAGCCGTCATCCAGCCAGGATCCGTCCCTCAGTCCGGAGCTGCCGTCCCTCAGTCCGGAGCTGCCCCTTATCCTGGTGCTGCCCCTTATCCCGGTGCTGCCACTTATCCCGGTGCTGCCCCTTAGTCCGGAGCTGTCCCTTAGTCCGGTGCTGCCCCTTAGTCCGGTGCTGCCCCTTAGTCCGGTGCTGCCCCTTAGTCCGGTGCTGCCCCTTAGTCCGGTGCTGCCCCTTAGTCCGGTGCTGCCCCTTAGTCCGGTGCTGCCCCTTAATCCAGTGGGGTTAATGTGGAGGGTGGCCATTTGGAGGAGGCTACGGAGGCGGGTAGTGACTGTGGTGGGGTGGGGACCACGACCAGTGCCGGAGCCGCCGCCGTGGACGGACGCCCACCCAGACCCTCCCCTAGACTATGTGCTGGTGCGCCCGGAGTTCGCACCTTAAGGGGGGGGTTATGTCACGCCCTGGCCTTAGTATTCTTTGTTTTCTTAATTATTTTAGTTAGGTCAGGGTGTGACATGGGGAATGTATGTGTTTTTTGTAGTGTCTAGGGTGGTTGTAAGGTTTAGGGGGTTTATTAGAGTAGTTGGGTTTATGTTTAGTATAGAAGTCTAGCTGTGTCTATGGTTGAGTGTAGGTATCTAGGAAAGTCTATGGTTGCCTGAATTGGGTCTCAATTAGAGACAGCTGGTTATTGTTGTCTCTGATTGGGAGCCATATTTAAGGCAACCATAGGCTTTAGCTGTTTGTGGGGAATTGTCTATGTCGAAGTGTTTTGTGTCAGCACTTATGTTTGTATAGCTTCACGGTCGTCTGTTTTGTTGGTTTGTTTTGTTTTTTCCTTCTTTAAATAAAAAAGAAGATGTACTTTCCACGCGCTGCGCCTTGGTCCTCTCTCAGTCCCTTTGACGATCGTGACAGTTACAGAAACCTCCAAATGTGGCCATGGATCTATTACTCATTTTAAGGTTAAATTAGTTTGCAAGATAGCCTTAACTTTAGGCTATTTACTACTGTATTACAAAAGTAATATTGAATTGTGTTTGGTTGACAATGAAACCAAATATCAACATTTAAAGGAGATGTGTCTACTGCTTGGATAGTTCCATCTGAGTCACTGGCCTAAATTTAGATTTTGGGTTGAGTTGGAGAGGTGAAACCAACAAATAATTGAACTTGTCGACAAGTTAATAGGCAATTTATTGTATTTATCTTCTGCTTCCATCTGTGCCACAGACTTACATGCTGATTTTGTGCATCCACACCAGATGCGATCAGGACACGCAATTTGAAGTATCAAAAAAAACTCCAAACCAACTATATTAATTTGGGGACAGGTCGAAACATCCATGAACATTCAGCTTGCTAGCTTTCTGTTGCTAGCTAATTTGTCCTGGGATATAAACATTGGGTTGTTATTTTACCTGAAATGCACAAGGTCCTTTTTTTCTGGAACTTTGTAAAATTTGGACCCATTTTGAGTCACACAAAATTGTGTTTTCTCTACTCCATCAATTAATCAACAGATAAAAGGGGAAACCTAGTTCGAAACCTAGCAGATGCCCGTTGACACGTTTTTGCAATGCTCACGCACGCAACTCAGGCGGTGTGGTCAGCATGTTAGTCTGACTTTAATTCCACTTTGTTTACAAGTAATTAAATAAATAATTGATATGTTGGATTCACATCTCCATCTCAACCAAAAATCTAAGTTAAAGATTAGACAAAATCAAATCCAACTTTAAATGCACTTTAAATCAAGTTTGATTTGATTTAGTCCTATTCTTTCACTTACTGTACATTTTTGGTTGAGATGGAGATGTGAATCCAACATAACAATTATTAAGTCAGTGGCGCAGATGGAACTATCCAAGCAGAAGATACATCTCCTTCAAATGTTGATATTTGGTTGCATTGACATCAAAACCCAATTAAGGCCCATTTAAAACCATGTTAGAAAGATACAGCTGGCTCTATGGTTTTGCTTGATTTGTGTTTGTCTAGCCTGGATCCGTTTTTTTTCTTTTACAGAGCTCAATAGTATTCTGTCTGCACCCTCTTAGAAGTGTTTTCATTAAGTTCCATACTTCATTTGCCCAGTTGTCATACTAATTCAAGTGGGAATGGGCCTGAAGTAAGCTATCTGGCTCCTCTGTCATTATCTTCATCATTTATACATGGTGTGCATGTGTCAAAAGCAGACTTCTAAAATCCAACAGCAAACAACCACAGAGGCAGGCCAAAGTACAATCAAAGGTGCTTTATTATAAATTCAGTTTTGACAGCAATGACAATACACACTATCACTACGGCCCTATTGGAAAAATGTAAGGGCTAGGATTTAGGAGTCAACAATTGGAGTCATACTCGCCACACTGGAAATAAGCTATTTCCTTTAGTAATTCTGTTGATAGCGTTGTGATTTGTGTCTTTTTCCCCACAGTAGGTGAACAGCGGAGAGGAGCAGCAGCAATGAGGTGGATGTCCGTTGGTCGAGAGGTCCCCGGTCCGAACGCCGTGCTAAAGACGAGTTCCAGTTCCTTCTAACTCTAGTTCTGGGGCGAGTTTAGCAAATCATTTGGGGAGGGAAGAGGTGATAGGGAATTGGCAACAGCTGTTTCAATGTCACTTTAGTGCATCATACGAGCAAGCAAAATGGTCCTTGCGATTCAATTCGATTTCACGCGTGAGAATGTAAGGAACTAAGTGAAAGGCAATCGTGGTAAACAACACACAGCATACATGATTAAAAGGCACTCATAAATATGCATGATATCAAATAATAAGACATGCTGATATGTAATATAAAGACATTTGGCTGACTATGCTGACTAATACTAATCATAAATTAACTCAAGTGCTGTTGGAGACCAAAAAGTATGACCAAAATCAGCTGAACTTTCAAAACAAATGTTAACACATTAACAAACTGAAACTTTTTGGGACTCTCTCAATCAAATTGTTTCCCAGAACACCTGAGATGGGGCCAGACAGTGTTTTCAGAACCCTTTTCCCATTAAGTAAAATAAGGAAACTGAGAAGGAGAGAAATGGGGCCCATCTGAATCTTCTGAGCAGGGGAGCTACAGAGAGGGCAATAGTCAACTGTTATTTCTTCAGCTGGGGGAAGATAAGGGGGATGAGTCTTTCCTGTGCCAGTGGGCCCAGCGATAGGAGAAGGGGAACCGGGCTTGGCCACACATGATAAGCCCAGCCATGCCATTCTGTGGGCCTTATCATGCATACCAGCACGCCTCGATAGTTAGTCCTATGCCAAAGGAGTTTTTATTATGACATCAGCGTCAGCATGTCTGCCTGCATTTTAAACTGTGTTGGTGTGTGTCAATTACGGCGGGGATCTGTGTTTAAAACATTCTATTAATTTGCTTGATTTCCAGAAGACCCCTTAATGTCAACTAAACCTAATTGATATGAGGTAATAATTTGAACACCATGTGGTCATGTGTTCTGAGGGGTAAGTGTGGCTGCAATAGTATAGGAACAGCCACATAGTGTGCATTGAACTCACATGGGCTTCCTTGGCACTGACATGGAATCTGGGATGAGGGAAGTGGAAAACCTGATGGGATCTGCTTTCCTAGTTTCTAGATGTTTCTCTTAAGATTCTCGGCAAGCGGGTAGAGTGGGCAAGATGAGGATATGCAGAAATGATGCCTCTCCCTTGAGCTTGCTTGTTAGACATTTTTAGAAGAAAAGAGAGCGAGAGAGAGAGAAAGGAGGGGCATGTGATGTGTGTGAGATATACAGTTGAAGTCGGAAGATTACATACACTTAGGTTGGAGTCATTATAAAACACATTTTTCAACCACTCCACAAATTTCTTGTTAACAAACTATAGTTTTGGCAAGTCGGTTAGGACATCTACTTTGTGCATGACACAAGTAATTTTTCCAACAATTGTTTACAGACAGATTGTTTAATTTATAATTCACTGTATCACAATTCCAGTGGGTCAGACGTTTACATACACTAAGTTGACTGTGCCTTTAAACAGCTTGGAAAATTCCAGAAAATGATGTCATGGCTTTAGAAGCTTCTGATAGGCTAATTGACATAATTTGAGTCAATTGGAGGTGTACCTGTGGATGTATTTCAAGCCCTACCTTCAAACTCAGTGCCTCTTTGCTTGACATCATGGGAAAATAAAAATAAATCAGCCAAGACCTCAGAAAAATAATTGTAGACCTCCACAAGTCTGGTTCATCCTTGGGAGCAATTTTCAAATGCCTGAAGGTACCACGTTCATCTGTACAAACAATAGTATGCAAGTATATACACCATGGGACCACGCAGCCATCGTACTGCTCAGGAAGGAGACGCGTTCTGTCTCCTAGAGATAAACGTACTTTGTTGCGTAAAGTGCAAATCAATTCCAGAACAACAGCAAAGGACCTTGTGAAGATGCTGGAGGAAGCAGGTACAAAAGTATCTATATCCACAGTAAAACAAGTCCTATATTGACATAACCTGAAAGGCCGCTCAGCAAGGAAGAAGCCACTGCTCCAAAACCGCCATAAAAAAGCCAGACTACGGTTTGCAACTGCACATGGGGACAAAGATCGTACTTTTTGGAGGAATGTCCTCTGGTCTGATAAAACAAAAATACAACTGTTTGGCCATAATGACCATCGTTATGTTTGGAGGAACAAGGGGGAGGCTTGCAAGCCGAAGAACACCATCCCAGCCGTGAAGCACGGGGGTGGCAGCATCATGTTGTGGGGGTGCTTTGCTGCAGGAGGGACTGGTGCACTTCACAAAATAGATGGCATCATGAGGAAAGAAAATTATGTGGATATATTGAAGCAACAACTCAGACATCAGTCAGGAAGTTAAAGCTTGGTCGCAAATGGGCCTTCCAAATGGACAATGACCCCAAGCATACTTTCAAAGTTGTGGCAAAATGGCTTAAGGACAACAAAGTCAAGGTATTGGAGTGGCCATCACAAAGCCCTGACCTCAATCCTATAGGAAATTTGTGGGTAGAACTGAAAAAGCGTGTGGGAGCAAAATGTGTCACAAATCGTGAAAATGATCTCAGTAAGATTGCTCAGGTTGCTCAGATTTGCTCAGGTCACTCAGGTTCATGTCACATCTGACTCATTAGTGGTGGTCACATAACAGGAAGATCCTAGAAAACAGTTAGCATGCAGGATGCCAAAGGTGGGTTTGACCTTGATCCAATTGATCTGGTCTAACTTCAAATAAAGTGCAAAAATAAAGTTATAATTTGTTACTTGTTTACTCTTGCACATGATCCAAATCACAATCAGAATAGATCCCTTTACAAACACTCATTCCATAGGTTTTCATTCCATAATGGAGCCCCAGTCAGTTTCCAACGGAAGCATAAAGTGGCGCCAGTGCCGCTTGCTTCCTTTCATTCATTGGTCTGAGATAGCATAACAAAAACTGCTAACAGATACCCTTTCTGGGCTCTCAAGCTCTCATCGCACGTCGAGGTATCCATCAGGCCTCACGCAAACTAGGCCCCTCAAATAACAGTCACTTGCCAATGTCCTACACCTTATGTCAGGGAGTGGTATATCACTCTGAACGATAGAGGAAGGAGAGGTAGAAACACGGGGAGCACTTTCTCCAATCTGGAGGGGTGGGGGGTCACAGACAGTGGTGTCCTATGTCACCACTACGTTTCCCTGCATTGTAATGTCTGGGGTACCTCAAACCCTTGGGCCTGTACAGTATATCTGGGCCCCCTGTTTCATTGTGTTTGACCTGCACTTCCCAAGAGTGGAAGTGGGAGCCATTCTTTGGCCATTGTTCTCTGAGAGAAATTGATGGATATGAGCTCAACCTTCGGCCCCGAGATGGAAGAAATAGGAGGAGGAAGAGTGTTCAGCAACGAGAGTTCTGGATTTCACCTACGATTTCAGTTAATATTGATGTTAAGGGTTTTGGTATATCAATCAAGTCTAAAAGTCACCAGGGGCTCACGTAAAAACAATGTTTCCATTTCCTTACGAGAGAGACCCTTTAAAAAGACTGCCCATACCCAATCACGCCCCTTGACAATATGCACATTAGACAAACACACATTTAGATAGTGTTCCAAATCCTACAACAGAGGAAATGGTATAAGAGGGAGTGGATCTAAACACGATGCTTTGCAAGGCGTTCCCCCCCTATCCCTGAGTGTAATCAAGTCATGCAACAATTAGCATCTCTCGCAGAGTGAACAATCTTAGCTTCACCAGAATTTCAAGAATGCATTGTCAGTGTTGGGATGAGACTTAACCTGTTTAAAATGTTAACTACTATGTATGTATGTCACTCTGAACAAGTCACGTGTCAACACATTGTCAAGTTCTTTATCATTATGATCTGAATCATTTCATTGGCTTCATTACTCAACCATACATTAAAAGCCTAGACCTTCTCGTGATGTTGTCGGAGACCTGTTTCTCTCCTTACATGTGAGGAATAGGCCTACCGATGGCCCAAGTGTAAAGGCACATTTCTCGACAACATTTGTTTCTCATGCAAACACAACATTCAGATTCTGCGAGTGAGTGCAAATTGTTATGTCCACAAAAACGTCTGGAATGTGCATGAAGGGGCAAATTCGCAAACATGTCAGGCCCGATATGTGGACACATGAGAGATGCCTAATGTCATTCCAGATATCGCGTGAGAGCATGTTATTTTCTCTCGCTGCAGCGCTCTGACCCCCCCCCACACCCTCAATAATGAATAAGCCCCACTGAGTCTTTACATCGTCTTATCTGAGGCTCTCTGGGTAATCTGACACAGTCGCTCACCAGGCCTGACAGTCATATGGAAAAAATTAGGGGGGGGGGGGGGCAGCATTCCTTTTTTCATTACTATAAATCTGTTTGCCATTACACTGTTTCTTTCTGTCCTAGGAACTAAATCCATACACTTCACTCAGGAATGGCTTGGTCAAGCACAGGTCAATCACTCATGCTGTCGTATCTCGTGGCATGGCAAGCACTGCATTCTGGGAACCGTGGTCTTTGATGTGGGAGAGCGTATGCAGGGTGGCCCCTCTCTGGAAGAGCATACGATCAGCTCAAGGATTATCACACTCTGGACGTTAGAGCAGAAATTGATAGCATGGTCCCAACTCCTGACAATGACCATTGGAGTTGGCAAGACAACACAGACCGATCTCTATAAATTGACGCACACTGTGGTAGACAATAAAAATGTATTTAAACGTTTACTCTATCATTTCCAGAATAGATTTGAAACTACATAACACTTTGAGTTTTGCATTGTGGGAAAATGATTTCACTCCTCCCTGCATCATAGTCTACTGAACTTTGTAAACATGTTTTTTTGGGGGGGGGGGAAACAATTACATTGTTCTAATTGATGGTTCTGTAACCAGATATACATTATGGAATGTGGAAGGTCTTCCCATTGTTTTTCAGTAAAGCTACCTTACATTCTTTTCATAGCAAACACAGGCTAACTGCCATTTAATTTTCATAGTAACCTTCGCATGCAGTAAGAATAACCACTTAATTTACTGAACTATTTAGTCTGAATGTGAGGTTTGTATTGAATGGCAACACCCCTGGCTCCTCCTTGTCCTCCAGACAGTTTTTTTAAACAAATCCTATTCAACTGCTGATGAAAACCAATACAATGCATACAAAATACAATATTCATATTATTTCTACTGTAATTACATTTCATTAGATGAGGGTATATGTGTAAATATAATAATGAGAGAACAACACTTCCCAACTTTCTCTTGACTTTCAGTTGGAAATGTCCATTAATTTCCCATGTTCAGACTGATGCTACGATTTTTCTCAGCAGCTTAGTATGCAAGGCTAGAGCCATTTTGACAGTCGTGAGATTTCGGTGAGAAGATTTGAAGCAAAGCAGAGAGCATTATGGGCCTCCATCCTTATCCAGGAGATCACAGAGGGCCCATATGTATACTGTACATCCGAGTGCTGCCTCATTTAGCAATTAGCATACCGCCTAACCACTTACATCTGGAAAAACATTCACAGAAATGATTTATGTCTGACAATCTATACAAAATGGTATGTTTTCCGCAATTTCTGCACTCAGCAGGGAATTAACCTACTTTATTCACAGGCCAACCCAAACTCCAAAGTGTAAGACAACATTGTTGTACTGTACATACTTTCGTTGGAGGTTTAACACGGCCCATTAATTATGACATTGACACAAACATTTTCTCCCTTAAATATGGTGATTACCATACTGCTCCACTACCGACATGCTACTCCGACAAATCTCTCTACATCCTGTGCATTAAAAGCCCACTCCCCATGTCATTCAAGTCAGGATGTTTTTTCCCCTTGTTTTTTCTCACCCTGGCTTTCCGATTTCTATGGGAATTCCTGGATTGCGTTTATAGTTTTTTATTAAGATGTGCCGATAAGGCAGCAAGGCCGCAGATTGATTGCTGCATGGAGCCGCATGAGGAAAGGGTGGGGTGGGGACCCTCAATTAGGCCTCATTTAAAGAAGCCTGCGTTAGTTAAAGCAACTAGAGCATCGCTGCAGGGAGGCCGCTGTTTAAGAGGCGTCTCGGCATCAGGATCCACAACAGAGGAAGCTGTTGTGAAAGCCACTATGATCTTTGATCCAAGAATAATATCCCACTGGGCACAGAAGTTAATTCAACGTCTATTCCACATCGGTTCAACGTCATTTCAACAACTTTTATTCAACCAGTGTGTGCCCAGTGGGAAGACGTTTATTTCTGTTTGATGGAGTGAATTTTGTATCTCACAGTCAAATGTTAGAATAAAGAGCAAGCGACGTTTAACGAGGTGGATGTATAAGAGAGAATTCTCAGCTGAAATAAAAAGCGATAAAGCAAGGATGAACCTCAACTCAAACACACACTACCCACTGGGCACAAACTGGTTGAATCGACATGGTTCCCAAGTCATTTCAACCAAGTAAAGTATATGTGATGACGTTAAATCAACGTGGAAAACTGATTTGGATTTCTAAAAGTCATCAACGTAAGGGCATTTAGTCTTTTTTTCACCCAACTTTTAACCTAAATCCAATTACATGGTAACATGAACATGGTAATCTTGGATTTCAAATTGGATTTACGTCAGTTGACACCTCAGCCAAATGTAAATCAAAACTATACGTTAAACTGACGTCGGTGCCCAGTAGGTAGTCTTAGAATGTGCTACGCAAAGAGCTGAAAACAAATACTGTCGTTTACTACTGTTCAAGTGCACATTTCAAAGTAACAAGAAGAATGGGAGCTTATCGCTCACATGTCATTTCCGCAACGGACTAAGATTTAGATTGTGCTTTTGTTATCTTTGTAATTGAGGAAACTAGAAAGTAAGGCAAAAGATGCTTTAATCTCACGGTGTGGGAAAATAGAAGAGATCCCTCAACGCTATGTAGTTTATCTGAACTAAGTCCCCTCCTCCACCTCAGGGAGAGAGACTGGCATCCATTGCTAGTGTACCCATGAGTTTAGCAGTCAAATTGCAAGGGTAAAAGGCTGCAAAACTCTTCTATCGATCATATGTCTATAGCCACAACGCAACAAGCTGTAGCCTATATTTGACACGCATGCTCCCCAAACCACAGCCTTCCCAACTGTAGGCATACCGGTAACTACCAAAATAAAGGAAACACTTGAGTTAACAAGGGATACAAAGTGTATTATGGTGTGGGGTGCATTTTCCTGCCATGGTTTAGGTCCACTAGTAGAATCTATGCCAAGGCCAACTGTAATGTATGGTGGAGGGAGCATCGTGGTTTGGGGTTGCTTTGTTGCCAAAGGGCCTTGACAGATTGTTATCATCGCCGGAAAATGAATTGCCAAGTTTATGAAGACATTTTGCAGGAGAATGTAAGGTTATCTGTCCGCCAATTGAAGCTCAATAGAAGTTAGGTGATGCAACAGGACAACAACCCAAAAGACAGAAGTAAATCAACAACAGAATGGCTTGAACAGAAGAAAATACGCCTTCTGGAATGGCCCAGTCAGTCCTGACCTCATCCCGGTTTGAGATGATGTGGCATGACCTCAAGAGAGCGGTTCACACCAGACATCCCAAGAATATTGCTTAACTGAAACAGTTTTGTAAAGAGGAATGGTTCAAAATTCCTCCTGACCGTTGTGCAGGTCTGATCCACAACTACAGAAAACACTTGGTTGAGGTTATTGCTGCCAAAGGAGGGTCATCCTGTTATTAAATCCAAGGGTTCACATACTTTTTCTTCCCACTGTGTATATACACTGCTCAAAAAAATAAAGGGAACACTTAAACAACACAATGTAACTCTAAGTCAATCACACTTCTGTGAAATCAAACTGTCCACTTAGGAAGCAACACTGATTGACAATAAATTTCACATGCTGTTGTGCAAATGGAATAGACAAAAGGTGGAAATTATAGGCAATTAGCAAGACACCCCCAATAAAGGAGTGGTTCTGCAGGTGGTGACCACAGACCACTTCTCAGTTCCTATGCTTCCTGGCTGATGTTTTGGTCACTTTTGAATGCTGGTGGTGCTTTCACTCTAGTGGTAGCATGAGATGGAGTCTACAACCCACACAAGTGGCTCAGGTAGTGCAGCTCATCCAGGATGGCACATCAATGCGAGCTGTGGCAAGAAGGTTTGCTGTGTCTGTCAGCGTAGTGTCCAGAGCATGGAGGCGCTACCAGGAGACAGGCCAGTGCATCAGGAGACGTGGAGGAGGCCGTAGGAGGGCAACAACCCAGCAGCAGGACCGCTACCTCCACCTTTGTGCAAGGAGGAGCACTGCCAGAGCCCTGCAAAATGACCTCCAGCAGGCCACAAATGTGCATGTGTCAGCATATGAAACAGTCCAAATTGGTGAAGTGAAATGAAAAAAATAACTTGTTTCAAAAAATTCTAAAAAATACAAAACGGAAAAGTGGTGTATTCACCCCCTTTGCTATGAAGCCCCTAAATATGATCTGGTGCAACCAATTACCCTCAGAAGTCACACAATTAGTTAAATAAAGTCCACCTGTGAGCAATCTAAGTGTCACATGATCTGTCACATGATCTCAGTATATATACACCTGTTCTGAAAGGCCCCAGAGTCTGCAACACCACTAAGCAAAGGGCACCACCAAGCAAGCAACACCATGAAGACCAAGGAGCTCTCCAAACAGGTCAGCGACAAAGTTGTGGAGAAGTAAAGATGAGGATTGGGTTATAAAAAAATATCTGAAACTTTGAACATCCCACTTAGCATCATTAAATCCATTATTCAAAAATGGAAAGAATATGGCTCCACAACAAACCTGCCAAGAGAGGGTCGCCCACCAAAATCCCCGACCAGGCAAGGAGGGCATTAATCAGAGGCAACAAAGAGACCAAAGATAACCCTCAAGGAGCTGCAAAGCTCCACAGCGGAGATTGGAGTATCTGTCCATAGGACCACTTTAAGCTGTACACTCCACAGAGCTGGTCTTTACGGAAAAGTGGCCGGTAAAAAGCCAATTCTTAAAGAAAAAAATAAGCAAACAAGTTTGGTGTTCGCCAAAAGGCATGTGGGAGACTCCTCAAACATATGGAAGAAGGTACTCTGGTCAGATGAGCCTAAAATGTAGCTTTTTGGCCATCAAGGAAAACGCTATGTCTGGCGCAAACCCAACACCTCTCATCCCCCCGAGAACACCAACCCCACAACGAAGCATGGTAGTGGCAGCATAATGCTGTAGGGATGTTTTTCATCGGCAGGGACTGGGAAACTGGTCAGAATTGAAGGAATGATGGATGGCGCTAAATACATGGAGATTCTTGAGGGAAACCTGTTTCACTCTTCCAGAGATTTGAGACTGGGACGGAGGTTCACCTTCCAGCAGGACAATGACCCTAAGCATACTGCTAAAGCAACACTTGAGTGGTTTAAGGGGAAACATTTAAATGTCTTGGAATGGCCTAGTCAAAGCCCAGACCTCAATCCAATTGAGAATCTGTGGTATGACTTAAAGATTGCTGTACACCAACAGAACTCATTCAACTTGAAGGAGCTGGAGCAGTTTTGCCTTGAATAATGGGTAAAAATCCCAGTGGCTAGATGAGCCAAGCGTATAGAGACATACCCCAAGAGACTTGCAGCCATAATTGTTGCAAAAGGTGGCTCTACAAAGTATTGACTTTGGGGGGTGAATAGTTATGCACGCTCAAGTTTTCTGAGTCTTATTTCTTGTTTGTTTCACAATAAATATTTTGCATCTTCAAAGTGGTAGGCATGTTGTGTAAATCAAATGATACAAACCCCCCCCCCAAAAAAATATATTTTAATTCCAGGTTGTAAGGCAACAAAATAGGAAAAATGCCAAGGGGGGTGAATACTTTCACAAGCCACTGTATGACTAGTTCAATTGGTGCTAATTCATCACCTGAGGAAGTGGAAACTCAAAACACATCAGCTTGATTGCTAACTCTAAATATAACACTTACTGCTAGTAGCCATGTATTAATCTAACGGCAAATGTAATGTCCTAAAAAAAAAACGTTGGCCCCGCCCTGTTCACGTCCCTCGCCAATGCTTACATCGCCCAATGGTCCCTTGTCCACTTTGCTCATCTTCCATTGGAATTGAATGGCTTTCCATAGTTTTATCGCCCATCTTCAGTTAAGATGCACTCTGAGAGGCTAGGTCATTACAGAAGTCGGCCCCAGCGAAACAGGCAGGCACAGTGGCAGGGCAGACACTTTTATTACAGGAATCATGAGGATAATGCACTTTACTGTTGAACAAATTCACGGTTTTATCGGCCCAACAAATAAGATGTTTTGTTTGAGGTGACCAGGTGTAATTGTGCAGCTTGCACCAGTGCGACCAATTAAACATTTAACTCGTCGTCTGGAGCCCTACCTTATGTCATTAGTCTCCCAACACACCATTAGAGTCTATAGAATGTCCACTAGCTAAAGCACAATGCTTTAGGGTGGGGTGTGCAACTTGTGAATCACTCCTCCTGTCCATTCTCACTCCACCAAACATGCGGTTTATGAATCACACAGGATTACTCAAAAACAGACATAGGGGTTATGCTCTCTGGGGGGAGCTAAGATAAACAATGTCAGGCAGAGGTTTCTGTGGGAAGGAGTGTGGGATGTAGACCGTTATAGGAGAGAGCGCCATAACCTCCCGCCCTCCTAAAGAAGGCATCGGTGGGATGCGTCACAGTCTTGAGTAAAGAGGGGAAAGATGGCCTGGTCTTTTTCCATCACTGCAATGGGATCTCTTGTTTCTACTCAGGGCCTCAGGCACCACCACGCAACGCTCAGCACAAGAATCCCCCAGAAAAAAAACACTGATTACTCAAAAACAGTAAAATGGTGAAGGGTCACAAAAGCTGTGTACCCACTGTCCAGAACACTCCGGGAATCCTGTTCAAGATTATTGAAAAACACGAGAATGTGGGTGATCATCGGACATTCCACACAGAGG
This sequence comes from Salvelinus namaycush, assembly GCF_016432855.1. Classification (NCBI taxonomy): domain Eukaryota; kingdom Metazoa; phylum Chordata; class Actinopteri; order Salmoniformes; family Salmonidae; genus Salvelinus; species Salvelinus namaycush. The sequence goes on from NW_024060930.1 coordinate 67,060, forward strand.
CATGTGGTACTTTAAGAGTGCGTGCCAGGGGTGAAAACTGAAAACACTACCCAACTTTTCATGGGGGAGATAAGAAGTTGGTGCTTCAAGTGTCAAGTAATATAATTAATCAATCATGCAGACCCTTGCATGAGTTAGGGAGGCAGCTGCAAACACAGACACTAAGGGGGTATTCAGTAAACTTGTTTGACAAAATATGAAGAGTTGGTTAAAGAGACTGAGAGCATTGGTCTTTACAATTCTAGATTATGTTGCTAACAGACAGTGCTAGTATTTAGATCTGACTACGTACCCAACTTAAATATTGTTTATTAAAGAGTGCAGACGGCTACCCATTTATTCTGCAACACAACCAAACCATGTCAGCTCCAAACCCTTTTATTGGGAAAAATAATGCTTTGAGATGATAACACTCTCCAAACTTAGAAAACACAATTACGACCACAATCCTCCATGCATTACTGGTTCTGAGGCTCACCATTACGGTTCAAGATAGCCCCAGTTTACCTTCCTCCAAGCATCTCAGTGCACTGCACATATTCAGTCACATAACTAATTAATTTGGGACAACTGCAAATCTACAGCTGTGGACAATACAGTGCCTTCAGAAAGTATTCACACCCCGTGACAATTTCAACATGTTTTTGTGTTTGCTTTCCAACAGACACTGGGAGACAAATTCACCTTTCAGCAGGACAATTACCGAAAACACATGGCCAAATATACATTGGAGTTGCTTACAGTTAATGTTCCTGAGTGGTCTAGTTAGTTTCCTCTTAAATCGGCTTGAAAATCTATGGCAAGACTTGAAAATGGCTGTCTAGCAATGATCAACAACCAACTTGACAGAGTTTGAAGAATTTTTGCAAATATTGTAAAATCCAGGTGTGCAAAGCCCTTAGAGACTTACCCAGAAAGACTCACAGCTGTAATCGCTGCCAAAGGTGAGTCTAACATGTATTGACTCAGGGGTGTGAATACTTATGTAAAATTAGATATTTCAGAATGTTGTTTTCAAAGCATTTGCAAAAATGTCTAAAAATATGTTTTCACTTTGTCATTATAGGGTGTTGTGTGTAGATGGGTGAGAAAATAAATACATTTAATCAATTCTTGAAATCAGGCTGTAACGCAACAAAATATGGAATAAGTCAAGGGGTATAAATACTTTCTGAGGGCACTGTAGATAACAGTTGGTAGTAAATAGTTGGTAGTAAACAAACACATTGTAGATCTGTAGATTTCTGTGTAAAGCCATTGATTTTGGAACTGTAAAACTTACAAAGATCCCAGGTTAACCTCTTTCACTGAGAGCCCATCACAGCTGTAAAGGTATGTCTGTCATGACCCTAAAGACAATAGTCCATTAGGCTAATCCTCCATCATCCTCCCTCCTTTCTTTTTATTTTTTAATTTATTTCACCTTCATTTAACCAGGTAGGCTAGTTGAGAACAAGTTCTCATTTGCAACTGCAACCTGGCCAAGATAAAGCATAGCAGTGTGAACAGACAACAACACAGAGTTACACATGGAGTAAACAATAAACAAGTCAATAACATGGTAGAAAAAAAGAGAATCTATATACAATGTGTGCAAAAGGCATGAGGAGGTAGGCAATAAATCGAATAATTACAATTTAGCAGATTAACACTGGAGTGATAAATCATCAGATGATCATGTGCAAGTAGAGATACTGGTGTGCAAAAGAGCAGAAAAGTAAATAAATAAAAGCAGTATGGGGGGTGAGGTAGGTAAATTGGGTGGGCTATATACCGATGGACTATGTACAGCTGCAGCGATCGGTTAGCTGCTCGGATAGCAGATGTTTAAAGTTGTTGAGGGAGATAAAAGTCTCCAACTTCAGAGATTTTTGCAATTCGTTCCAGTCGCAGGCAGCAGAGAACTGGAAGGAAAGGAGTCCAAATGAGGTTTTGGCTTTAGGGATGATCAGTGAGATACACCTGCTGGAGCGCGTGCTACGGGTGGGTGTAGCCATCGTGACCAGTGAACTGAGATAAGGCGGCACTTTACCTAGCATAGCCTTGTAGATGACCTGGAGCCAGTGGGTCTGACGACGAACATGTAGCGAGGGCCAGCCGACTAGGGCATACAGGTCGCAGTGGTGGGTCGTATAAGGTGCTTTAGTAACAAAACGGATGGCACTGTGATAAACTGCATCCAGTTTGCTGAGTAGAGTATTGGAAGCTATTTTGTAGATGACATCGCCGAAGTCGAGGATCGGTAGGATAGTCAGTTTTACTAGGGTAAGTTTGGCGGCGTGAGTGAAGGACGCTTTGTTGCGAAATAGAAAGCCGACTCTAGATTTGATTTTGGATTGGAGATGTTTGATATGAGTCTGGAAGGAGAGTTTGCAGTCTAGCCAGACACCTAGGTACTTATAGATGTCCACATATTCTAGGTCGGAACCGTCCAGGGTGGTGATGCTAGTCGGGCGTGCGGGTGCAGGCAGCGAACGGTTGAAAAGCATGCATTTGGTTTTACTAGCGTTTAAGAGCAGTTGGAGGCCACAGAAGGAGTGTTGTATGGCATTGAAGCTCGTTTGGAGGTTAGATAGCACAGTGTCCAAGGAAGGGCCAGAAGTATACAGAATGGTGTCGTCTGCGTAGAGGTGGATCAGGGAATCGCCCGCAGCAAGAGCAACATCATTGATATATACAGAGAAAAGAGTCGGCCCGAGAATTGAACCCTGTGGTACCCCCATAGAGACTGCCAGAGGACCGGACAACATGCCCTCCGATTTGACACACTGAACTCTGTCTGCAAAGTAGTTGGTGAACCAGGCAAGGCAGTCATTAGAAAAACCGAGGCTACTGAGTCTGCCGATAAGAATATGGTGATTGACAGAGTCGAAAGCCTTGGCCAGGTCGATGAAGACGGCTGCACAGTAATGTCTTTTATCGATGGCGGTTATGATATCGTTTAGTACCTTGAGCGTGGCTGAGGTGCACCCGTGACCGGCTCGGAAACCGGATTGCACAGCGGAGAAGGTACGGTGGGATTCGAGATGGTCAGTGATCTGTTTGTTGACTTGGCTTTCGAAGACCTTAGATAGGCAGGGCAGGATGGATATAGGTCTGTAACAGTTTGGGTCCAGGGTGTCTCCCCTTTTGAAGAGGGGGATGACCGCGGCAGCTTTCCAATCCTTGGGGATCTCAGATGATACGAAGGAGAGGTTGAACAGGCTAGTAATAGGGGGTGCGACAATGGCGGTGGACAGTTTCAGAAATAGGGGGTCCAGATTGTCAAGCCCAGCTGATTTGTATGGGTCCAGGTTTTCCAGCTCTTTCAGAACATCTGCTATCTGGATATGGGTAAAGGAGAAGCTGGGGAGGCTTGGGCGAGTAGCAGCGGGGGGGGGGGGGGGGGGGGGGGGCTGTTGGCCAAGGTTGGAGTCGCCAGGAAGAAGGCATGGCCAGCCATTGAGAAATGCTTGTTGAAGTTTTCGATTATCACGGATTTATCGGTGGTGACCGTGTTACCTAGCCTCAGTGCAGTGGGCAGCTGGGAGGAGGTGCTCTTGTTCTCCATGGACTTTACAGTATCCCAGAACTTTTTGGAGTTAGAGCTACTGGATGCAAATTTCTGCTTGAAAAAGCTGGCCTTTGCTTTCCTGACTGACTGCGTGTATTGGTTCCTGACTTCCCTGAACAGTTGCATATCGCGGGGGCTCTTCGATGCTATTGCAGTTCGCCACAGGATGTTTTTGTGCTGGTCGAGGGCAGTCAGGTCTGGAGTGAACCAAGGGCTATATCTGTTCTTAGTTCTGCATTTTTTGAACGGAGCATGCTTGTCTAATATGGTGAGGAAGTAACTTTTAAAGAATGACCAGGCATCCTCAACTGACGGGATGAGGTCAATATCCTTCCAGGGTACCCGGGCCAGGTCGATTAGAAAGGCCTGCTCGCAGAAGTGTTTTAGGGAGCGTTTGACAGTGATGAGGGGTGGTCGTTTGACCGCGGACCCGTAGCGGATACAGGCAATGAGGCAGTGATCGCTGAGATCTTGATTGAAGACAGCAGAGGTGTATTTGGAGGGCAAGTTGGTCAGGATAATGTCTATTAGGGTGCCCATGTTTACGGATTTAGGGTTGTACCTGGTGGGTTCCTTGATGATTTGTGTGAGATTGAGGGCATCTAGCTTAGATTGTAGGACTGCCGGGGTGTTAAGCATATCCCAGTTTAGGTCACCTAACAGAACAAACTCTGAAGCTAGATGGGGGGCGATCAATTCACAGATGGTGTCCAGGGCACAGCTGGGAGCTGAGGGGGGTCGGTAGCAGGCGGCAACAGTGAGAGACTTATTTCTGGAGAGATTAATTTTTTTAATTAGAAGTTCGAACTGTTTGGGCATAGACCTGGAAAGTATGACAGAACTTTGCAGGCTATCTCTGCAGTAGATTGCAACTCCTCCCCCTTTGGCAGTTCTATCTTGACGGAAAGTGTTATAGTTGGGTATGGAAATCTCAGAATTTTTGGTGGCCTTCCTAAGCCAGGATTCAGACACGGCAAGGACATCAGGGTTGGCAGAGTGTGCTAAAGCGATGAGTAAGACAAACTTAGGGAGGAGGCTTCTGATGTTGACATGCATGAGGCCAAGGCTTTTTCGATCACAGAAGTCAACAAATGAGGGTGCCTGGGGACATGCAGGGCCTGGGTTTACCTCCACATCACCCGAGGAACAGAGGAGTAGTAGGATGAGGGTGCGGCTAAAGGCTATCAAAACTGGTCGCCTAGAGCGTTGGGGACAAGGAATAAAAGGAGCAGATTTCTGGGCGTGGTAGAATAGATTCTGGGCATAATGTGCAGACATGTGCAGACATATGGTGGGGCACGGGTACAGCGGAGGCAAGCCCATGCACTGGGTGATGATAAGAGAGGTTGTATCTCTGGACATGCTGGTCTCAATGGGTGAGGTCACCGCATGTGTGGGAGGTGGGACAAAGGAGGTATCAGAGGTACGGAGAGTGGAACTACGGGGTCCATTGCAAACCAAAACAATGATAACTAGCCTGAACAACAGTATACAAGGCATATTGATATTTGATAGAGACATACAGTAAGGCATAAAGTGATTGCAGGTCTTGATTGGGAGAGCTAGCTAAAACAACAGGTGAGATAACAGCAGCTAGTCAGCTAACACAGCAACAGCAGGTAAAAATGGCGACGACTAGGCAGAGAGGGTCGGATTAACTACACACAGAGCCTGAGTTAAAACACAGAGCCGACAGATTAAACACAAATAAACAGAATGGAGTACCGTGAATTAATGGACAGTCCGGCAGGCATCAGCTATGTAGCCAAGTGATCATAGTGTCCAGGGGGCAGCCGTAGATGGAGCAGGGAAGCCGCCACTAAGCTAACACGCGGCGTTTAAAGTTAGTAGCCCGGGGGGTGGTCTGCTCAGACGGAGGGGGTCTGCTCAGACGGAGGCCGGTTGAGGGCACAGCGGATGGGGTATTCGTCTGCAGACCAGACGTGGTCGTGTCGACAGAGAATCCAAGCCGGATGGCGATGGCGAAAGAGAGGTTGTGATTGTAGAATTGTGTTTGCTAACTGGTGCTAGCTTCGTGGCAGTGGCGCTAGCTGCGCTAGCTGCGCTAGCTGCGCTAGCTGCAAGCTAGCTGTGAGGATCAGAAGTAGTGGCTCAGGGATTACGGCAGGAATCCGGCGTTGTTGTCGAGAGACAGTCCGATGCTGGTAAATTGGTGAGTAATATCCAGGCTAATAACAGGGCTGGTGTCTGTGCAGAAGGTAAAAGCTGCTAGCAGCGGCTAAAAATGGCTAAATAGCTTGTAGCTGATTAGCTGGTTGGCTACTGGGGGTTCTTGAATGTGTTCCAAAGTAAAAAAATAATAGCGATTCCGTATCACATTGGGTGAGGTAGGTTACCGGAAGGTATAATCGAATTAAAAATCGAAAAGAGATAAATATATATATATAAAAATATATATAAAATATATATAAAAATATATAAAAATATATAAAAAAATATATATATATACAAGAAATACGAAAAATACAAACGTACACGAGAGGACTAAACAAACACGTCTACACTGCTACGCCATCTTGGAACAATCAGTAAGTATCTTTGATCCATTCCCCCTATCATCTTCCCTCAAACCACCTCACATTTTCACTTTCACTCTCCTAGGCCAAGCTATCTCTCCTAGAAAGATATACCGTACTGAGTAAACTAGGTATATCAACTAAACGTCAGGCTTCAATGTGAAAATCATTGTCTGTGCATTGTAACTTGCATAATGTCACGGCACGTGGGCCTCTAAATGAAGCGCCCTTTGGGCTAATGACTTGTTTATTTTCCACAAATCTGCGTTTTACGGTGGCTTGTCAGTGAACACATAAATTACTTAATGGCTTTCCTGGAATGGGTTCATATAGTTCACAGAGAGGCTAGATTCAGATAAAAAATATCTGCCTGTTGTTTTTTGTGGCCTTTTTCTCCCAACCAAAGCAATAGACATCGGCTAAGCTGTTTCCATAATAGATAGTACATACTACAGAGTTTTTTTTAAACTACTCTTATACTGTGTACTACTACTATTTAGTGGAGTCAGTGTTCATGGCAATACAATACACTTAGCAGGGTTGGGTAGTAGTGGATTACATGTAACAGGGAGCACGTAACCAGAAAATAAGTATTTTGTATTTTATTAGGATCCCCATTAGCTCCAAACAGAAATTAAATATTGCATCATACAAAAACATACACAAAAACATACACATTTACATGGCTACATCTACATTGCTACATTATTACACTAGATTTTTACAATACTACATTACATTTATAAGAATAATGTGTGTGTAGAGTGTGTGTGTGGTTTTACTATCCTTCTGGGATCCTCACAAGGATAGTAAAACAAGGAACATTCGAACAAGTGGGGACATTTCGCCAGTCCCCACGAGGATAAAGGCTATTTTAGGCTTAGGGGTTAAGTTTAGGGTTACAATTAGGGTTAGGTTTAGAATAAGGGTTAGGGGTTAGGATTTAGGGTTAGGTTTAGGGGTTTGGGGTTAGGTTTAGGGAAAATAAGATTTTGAATGGGAATCAATTGTTTGGTCCCCACAAGGATAGTAGATAGGATAGTAGGATAGTGTTTTTGTGCTCGTCTCTTCACAGTCCGCGTTGTGCCATAAGGGGTTCTTTGCTTGAGTTACCTGAGGTGGGAGAGAGTTCCATGTAGTCATGGCTCTATACAGTACTGTTCGTTTCTTAGCCGCTGTTCTGGACTTGGGGACTGTGAAGAGACCCCTGGTAGCATGTCTTGTGGGGTATGTGTAACACCTGACGACTAGGGTTACCTAAAATTTCTCAACTACCAGACTATGCCAGTTCCTGTTTAATGAGGGGGGATATCTTAACCAGTACATAAGACACACAGGTTTGTGACAGGCCACCTTTGAGTTGGGTCATGAGCAATACAATTGGACCAGACAACACTTTATCACAAATTGTAAAAAATGATTACAAAGAGGTTAAAACCAACTGGCAATCTTCTTTCTTCAAGCCAGTATCACGCTACTCAGAAAAAGAAATACCTAGGACAGTGATGGGCAACTCCAGACTCCGGGGGCCTGATTGGTAACACACTTTTTCCCCAGGGTGAACTATGTTAAGGACAGATGCCACTACGAAGCTCCAACTAGAGCTCCACAGCTCAAACCTTTGTAGTTTGGACCGACAACTTGCATCTTCTACTCCAGCGCCACGGATGTGCTCCTGCTCCCCGCATTTCCCTAACAGAGGTGTTCGATCCCGAACACAGGTGCACCACAGGTTATAAAGTAGGCAGAGGGCACAAACTGCAATGAAAGAGACAGTAGTTTAGGGGATGCTCCAATCACAGAGTAGGGTGGTTAAAAAGTTCAGACAATTAAAACTTCTTCGGGATCGGTGTCCCTTCCACGGGACGGATGAGCTAACGTAGGCTAATTCAATTAGCATGAGGTTGCAAGTAACAAGAACATTTCCCAGGACATAGACATATCTGATATTGGCAGAAAGCTTAAATTCTTGTTAATCTAACTGCACTGTCCAATTTACAGTAGCTATTACAGTGAACTAATACCATGCTATTGTTTGAGGAGAGTGCACAATTTTGAACATGAAAAGTTATTAATAAACAAATTAGGCACATTTGGGCAGACTTGATACAACATTTTGAACAGAAATGCAGTGGTTCATTGGATCAGTCTAAAACTTTGCACATACACTGCTTCCATCTAGTGGCCAAAATCTAAATTGCACCTGAGCTGGAATAATACATCATGGCCTTTCTCTTGCATTTCAAAGATGATGGTGCAAAAAAAATACAAAAGGGCATGCAGTATGGTCAAAAGAACGGTTTTTTTTTTCATTGTATTATCTTTTACCAGATCTATTGTGTTATATTCTCCTCCATTCCTTTCACATTTCCACAAACTTCAAAGTGTTTCCTTTCAAATGGTACCAATATGCATATCCTTGCTTCAGGGCCTGAGCTACAGGCAGTTAGATTTTCGGTATGTCATTTTAGGCAAAAATTGAAAAAAAGGGTTTGATCCTCAAGGTCCCTGTCATTTCTCTTTGTTTATTTGAGCTGTTCTTGCCATAATATGGACTTGATCTTTTACCAAATAGGTCTATCTTCTGTATACCACCCCTACCTTGTCACAATACAACTGATTGTCTCAAATGCATTAAGAAGGAAAGAAATTCCACAAATGAACTTTTTCATTAACACCTGTTAATTGAAATGCATTCCGGGTGACTACCTCATGAAGCTGGTTGAGAGAATGCCAAGCGTGTGCAAAGCCGTCATCACGGCAAAGGGTGGCTACTTTGAGGAATCTTCTTTAACACTTTTTTGGTACATGATTCCATATGTGTTATTTCATAGTTTTGATGTCTTCACTATTATTCTATGTAGAAAATAGCAATAATAAAGAAAACCCTTGAATGAGTAGGTGTGTCCAAACTTTTGACTGGTACTGTACATAAATGCCTGGTATCATATGACGCTGTACTTACTATAAAGTCAGACAGCTTTAGTCATTCATAACACATACATAAAGGCTTAACAGCTTAAACAAATAAACATTAAAAGCATGTTTAAACCATACAATTACTTTTATTTGTACATTTTTAAAACAATACAAATACATTAAGTTTAATACATTTCAGCAATGCAATTACATTGAACATTACACAGGGCTGTGAATAGTGTAGCTTGTCCCTGAGCTGGTGGGAGAATGGTTTTTGCCTCTCTTCCTGCCAGAGGTACTGCATGTTGGTTCCAACCTTAAAAGTAACAACAAAGAAAGTTAGCAGGTCTGTTAGAAAATGTCTTTGTCACACCATCTGGACAAGGGCATTTCTGTGCCAGAAACTCTAAATGGAAAGATGTATTTAGCTGGACCTGCTAGCTAGCTACATTTCGGCTAGCTAGCAATTGCTGTGAAGTCACCGAAATTGTTTGAAATAATGATTGAGGTAGCTACAGTATGTAATTTAAATTACAATAAATAAAGGTTAACTTACTTGTTTTTCGCTGTCCAGTGGCAACACGAGTGGGGCATTTGATTTGTGAACATATCACATAATCAGCGTCTTGTCAGCAACACTAAAAAAGTACTTCTGGGTCGGGTCACGGAATTTAGAACATTTTCAAAATAAAAGTCCCACAAACTATCAATAACCATTCATGATATATGAAAAATAATTGTCTAAATATGAACAATGATTCATATACATATATATATGGAAAACAGATTGACTTAGAGCAAGAACTATTCTGGGTGCCGCAGTAAAGTATTGTAGGTCATAGTCAGTAGGGTCTGTAGAATGTATATATGGTGTAATCTCATGGGGCCCTGAATAATACGGCGTGTTTCTGGCCTTTTACTCCACCCATTCCATTGGCGGCCAAATCACATCACATGTGTGCTTAATGCACTACAGAAAACCCGCTAACCAAACAACAGTGCAGGGCATGCTCACGGAATTAAAGGGCAACTACACTGAAAAATAAAAGTTTCTTACATTTTTCCCAGACCTCAAAAGTCATCCCCTGATGTGCATAAGCATTGTTGTGAACAAAGAAAATCCAATTAAGTTGTTTTTCTATTAAGAAAGTGTGAAAGAAATCTGTGGTTAACCAGAATTTGGGTGGGGAAATCCGAAACCTGGAAAAACAAAACCAAGAAATTGGAATTTGGGGAAAAAACTGAAGTAGGCAAAAAATAAATAAATATTTTTAAAGGCCCTACCCTTTATTAAGCGGTGCTTATGCCACCCTTTATAAAGCACAGGTTTATGGCATATTTGACATAATTGGTTTATAAGTGCACAGGGCGAGACCCAGCTGCAGACAAGGGAGGCAGATGGTTCAAGTCTCTGATATTTATTAGTATCCAAGGGGGTAGGCAAGAGAATGGTTGTGGACAGGCAAAAGAACATAACAAGGTCAGAGTCCAGGAGGCACAGAGTGGCAGGCAGGCTCGAGGTCAGGGCATGCAGTATGGTCAAGCAGGCGGGTTCAGAGTCAAGGCATGCAAGGGTCAAAACCGGGAGGACTAGCAAAAAACAAAAAGAGGAAAAAGCAGGAGCACGGAGTAACACGCTGGTTGACTTGACAAAACAAGGCAAACTGGCACAGACAGACAGAAAACAGAGGTATAAATACCCAGGGGATAATGGGGAAGATGGGTGACACCTGCAGGCGGTGGAGACAAGCATAAGCACAGGTGAAACAGATCAGGGTGTGACAGGGTTATGTCACATTTGACATTGGTGGTTATGACACATTTATGAGCCCTTTATAAAGCATGACACATGGTTATAGATGGTTTGTAACAGATTTATGTTGTGTTTAGGAAGGCTTTATGAAGGCTTTATAAGCTGCATGTCGTTTAAAGCGGGACCCTCCCATTGAAAAAGCATTGGCTCCATTCAACATTTTCAGACACAAAATCACAAAAGTGATTGATCAATATAATGAATGCATATGGTAATATTTCATTGTCACTAATTACATTTTCCTCTTTAAATGTTTGTCCCTTTATGCTGTAGCACCCATTTCTAAACATTACAATTTAGAGCCTCTCTTTTACCAATGTGGCACATTACTCTGACAAACAGGTGGAAACCAAGATGGCTGCTCCCTCTTGCTGTTCTCCAACCATAGAAGAACTTGACAGAGGAGGGGGTAATAATATCCCTCAACATGTGGAAGCGATTTCCAACAGGTCTGGGAACAGGTCCACTGGGTTGAGCTCCAAGAACAACAGAAACGCGTAGCTGGCAGAGTTTGAATACATATACCACTCATTCATAAGACTCTTAAGGCCTATTGACGGACCCATGCCCAGTGGTAATTTGGTAGAAGGCCTCGGGTTGTTTGCACAAACAGGACCTTTACTGTGGGAACCAGTCACAGAGGGATAAAGTGGGGGTACAAACTTAAGTGGAACAGCTTGAGTGTGGGAGGAAGGCTGGCTATGGGAAAGGCTGCATTGGGAGAGATACTGTGCGGAATCCAAATTCGGTAATGCACTTTCTTAACACTGGCGTGTGTAATGCATTAACTTATTAGGCAAGACTTGTCAAATGACTCCTTAAAATATTGAGTGTGGGAGGTTCGCTATGGGAAGGCTGCATTGGGAGAGAATTAAAGTTGGATAATGCACTTTAACACTGGCATATGTAATGTATTTTTAGGCAATACTTGTCAAATTACTCCCCTTAAAATGTATTTTTTTTAAATTTCATAATGATCCTGATAAAATAACAGGCATGCTTGTGCAGAACATTTACTACATAGAGAGACATAACATTATACTCCTTATAAGACATTATAAAGGCTCATATATGCTTATAACAAGTTATTAAGCATTCTACCTGTAAATGTCTACTCTGATTAGTTGTAATAATGGCACACAGTAGGAGGAGAGTCTGGATTTCAATCAAATCCACACTGCATTGACACTGGCCATGTGTCACAACATGTGTATTTAAATAAATACATTTAGATTCATATTAAAGTGTATATTTGCACAGCACATGATGAGCATTTTTTTTGTCTACCGTTTGACTGGATTATGCCTCAACATAACATGACATTGCAATTGCACTTGTGATCCGGGGATAAACACATTGACTTAGATACACTATATATACAAAAGTATGTGGACACCCCTTCAAATGAGTGAATTTGGCTATTTCAGCCACCCCCGTTGCTGACAGGCGTATAAAATCGAGCACACAGCCATGCAATTTTCATAGACAAACATTGGCTGTAGAATGGCCTTACTATCAGAACTCAGGAGAAGACCCAGATGCAGACAGCTAGAGTCACAGATGTTTATTTACCCAAACAGGGGGCAGGCAAAAGACAGTTCAAAGGCAGGCAGAGTTCTGTAATCCAGGGCAGAGTCAATAAGGTACAGAACAGCAGGCAGGCTCGGGGTCAGGGCAGGCAGAGGTTCGCAAACATGCAGAGTCAGGCAGGTACAGAACGACAGGCAGGCTCGGGGTCAGGGCAGGCAGAATGGTCAGAACCGGGGAAACTAGGAAACAGAACTTGAGATAGCAGGGAGACTGGAAAACACGCTGGAAAGACCTGACAAGACAAGCCGAAATGGCAACAGACAAACAGAGAACACAGGTATAAATACACTGGGGATAATGGGGAAGATTGGCGACACCTGCAGGAGGGTGGAGACAAGCACAAAGACAGGTGAAACAGATCAGGGTGTGATACTTACTGAAGAGCTCAGTGAGTTTCAACGTCAGTTTGTCAAATTTCTGTCCTGCTAGAGCTGCTCCGGTCAACTGTAAGTGCTGACATTGTGAAGTGGAAATGTCTAGGAACAACAACGGCTCAGCCGCGAAGTGGTAGGCCACACAAGCTCACAGAACGGGACCGCTGAAGCGTTAAAAAATAGTCTGTCCTTGTTTGCGACACTCACTACCAAGTTCCAAACTGCCTCTGGGAGCAACGCCAGCACAATAACTGTTAGTCGGGAGCTTCATGAATTTGGTTTCCATGGCCGAGCAGCCACACACAAGCCTAAGATCACCATGCACAATGCCAAGCGTCAGCTGGAGTGGTATAAAGTTTTCCACCATTGGACTGGAGCAGTGGAAATGCATTCTCTGGAGGGATGAATCACGCTTTACCATCTGGCAGTCAAAAGGACGAATCTGGGTTTGTCGAATGCCAGGAGAACGCTACCTGCCCGAGTGCATAGTGCCAACTGTAAAGTTTGACAGAAGAGGAATAATGGTCTGTGACTGTTTTTCATGGTTCCTTTTGATAGGCCACTTAGTTCCAGTGAAGGGAAATCTTAACGCTACAGTATACAATGACATGCTAGACGATTCTGTAATTCCAACGTTGTGTTGGCATGACAATGCCCCCATGCACAAAGCGAGGTCCATACAGAAATGGTTTGTCAAGATAGGTGTTGGAAGAACTTGACGAGCAGGTGTCCGACGAGCAGGTGTTCGACGAGCAGGTGTCCATATACTTTTGGTCATTTAGTGTATCACCCAAATACACCAGCATGACTCTGACAGTGACAAATTAGTTAAAAAAAGCTCATTAGCCATTCATCTCATGTCTCTGTCACTGGCCGGGTGTCATTACTGTGTGTTCTGCCAAAGTCTTGTTTTTGCCCCCTCTTTTATAAAGAGTAAACACCCAACAGTGAGGAAACCCATCCCCATGAGCAAAGTGAAGAAAGGGGAGTATCCACGCGGGCCTGACTGTTCTGTCCTGCCATTGGTCCCCACGAAACCTGCACCAATTTAAAACCAGACACCAGTTGCTCTCCACCCGTCAGCCTATTACCACAAGCCCCAAAAGATAGATAGGGAGAGAGAAAAAAAGTGAGCGTGTGTCAGAGACAGAGGGTCAGCCTGAGATAAACAGAGAGAGAGCGAGAGAGAGACACACACACAGTTAGTTAATTTTGGCATGCCTGCATACTCCACCAACATGAGGCTGAAGTTTCCCATCCTGGCTCTGACTCTGGAGATTATCACCATCATCCTGTTTGCTGTGTTTGTGGACTACGATGATGGGAAACACGGGGGGCACGGAGCCCACAACACCACACACCATGAGGAGAAGACGGAACAGGATCCTCTGACCCTTTATCCCAGTAAGTGACACCTGAAGGCTCCTTCATGTTAGCCTGGTCCCAGATCTGTTTGTGTGGTCTTGGCATGACAATGACCATAGGAGTTGGCAAGACAGGAACAGGTCTGGGAGCAGGCTTCCTCAGTGTGGTGCCACATATTGTATGTGTGGGCTGTCAGTGTGTCAGCCTGGTTGTGGGAGCTTGGCTGAATCATGGATTTGATTGTATTGACTCCTTGATGCCAACCCTGGTTGCTATGGATGAAGGGCTATTAAAGTTGAGTATCAAAGATTTGACCCTTATTCTCTTAATAATTGTGCAGTAGCTTTGAGGGATAAGCTATAGATCATTGGAGATGGTATTATTGAGTTATCAGATACTCCTGTGAACAATCAGAGAGAGATGTCGTGGGGGAAAATAGTGTGAGGTTGTTGTGCACGTGCCAGATGCTCTAGCTGTCGTAGGGGCACCACTCTCTCTCATACTGGACAGGTTCACTGTGGCTAGCCTCCAGATGGATTGTGCAAATGGGAAGATGAATGCCAGGACGGAATGGCATCCACATACTTACAATAGAGCTTGCAAGTGCACTTAAGGGGAATGCAGTAATGTGTTTTAGTGAGACATACGATTGAGTTAAAAATGTACGTGAATTTGTGTTTGGAGATAGATAAGTCTGTCTTGTGACTTATCAGTTGAAAAGTGCCAAAGCCCCGCCCCTACTACTTTACCTTTTGTACAAAAAATAATTTAGATGTTAGTCTGGTGTTCTTTGGGTGGTTCTTGGAATCCCAAAAAGTCTATTTTTTACCTATTTTAATACAGCATAAATACTTGCAGACTTACAGTATAGAGGTTTGCCCAGAAATGGGCAGGGCAGGTGTGACCCGAAGAGATTAGCGTAGTGCTTAGCATTTGGGCCGATCCTTTTCCATTCCAAGAATTTTGCAGATGAGGGGTCCTTTAAGTTAAGACATCCTAAAACTTTTAGAACTACGGGTTGTTTATAAATAAACGGAGAGAATATTTGTATTTAAAGATTTTGTTCAATGGATTATACACCTGGAGATGTGTATAAAGGCGACATTGACTTTCTTTTCTTAAGAAAGCGGTAACATTTGCAGATTCCATCCATAACTATCATAATTGACCCCCCCCAAAAAAATGGTCACTTTACTCAACTGACTGGCTATTTAATGCCCCATAACATGCTCATTCAGCTGTACAAACACAAGTTGCACCCCCCCCCCCCCCCCCCCCCCCCCCCTAAAAACCTATTGGAGTAGACTATGAGAAAATATCAGGGGTCTGATGTGTGCGATGCGAGGGTCGTCTATATTGTGCATTACCAAAGCTCCGCAATTACAGGTTCATAGCAGAGGAAATAAGAGGAGGAAGGAGCCTATGTTGTTGCTGGGCTTTACCATCAACGGGCAAATTATTGTTTAAAAAAAAGATTGCGAGGAACCAATGGTTTCTGTGGCTCCCTGAAGTACTTGTTTTCCTCAAAGAATGGGGACCTTAAGATTTGTTACACAGAGTTATTTTTCACAGCCATAGTCTACTCCTTTCATCAAAGTCAGGCCGAATTTGTAATTTGTGATTACAGTTCACAAAAAGCAACTTCACCAATTGCACTGGTGTAAAAAGTTCCCCAATTGTCATACCTGAATAAAGTATAGATACCTTCATAGAAAATGACTCAATTAAAAGTGAGTCACCCAGTAAAATACTACTTGAGGAAAAAAGTATCTGGTTTTAAATGTAAACTCAGCAAAAAAAGAAACGTCCTCTCACTGTCAACTGCGTTTATTTTCTGCAAACTTAACATGTGTAAATATTTGTATGAACATAACAAGATTCAACAAATGAGACATAAACTGAACAAGTTCCACAGACATGTGACGAAACAGAAATGGAATAATGTGTCCCTGAACAAAGGGAGGGTCAAAATCAAAAGTAACAGTCAGTATCTGGTGTGGCCACTAGCTGCATTAAGTACTGCGTGCATTTCCTCCTCATGGATTGCACCAAATTTTCCAGTTCTTGCTGTGAGTTGTTACCCCACTCTTCCACCAAGGCACCTGCAGTTCCCGGACATTTCTGGGGGGAATGGCCCTAGCCCTCACCCTCCAATCCAACAGGTCCGAGACGTGCTCAATGGGATCGGTGAGATGGTGCCATAAACAAATATATACAAAAAGGAAAACTACAAACAGGCATGCCTAATAGTGCTGAGCGATTAGTGCTTTTTGAGGTCGGTTCGGTTTCGGTTTGATTATAAAAAGTTAATCACAGTTTTTGATTTTAGTTTCAATTTAAAAAAATATATATTAAATGCATTATTAAGTAATGACATCTTATATTTTTTAGCTGTTTTTTTTACTAAAAAGACATACCCAAAAGTAACTGCTATTCATGTGTAATTACATGATTCTGACATGCAAAAACGTTGTATATTTGGAAAGAAGATGTCTGGGAGATTATGAGGAAATTAACTGAAGACAATTTACATAGTTCAGAATACACAAGATGAAGCACACACAAAACCGTGAAAAAATGTTTTTTATTTGAAAGCCATTTTTCATTGACAAGCTATAAGTGAATTATTGATGATTAGAGCTGTTCACAACATGTGAACAATGTCAGAAATAGAACGGGATTGATAGACCTAACAACTAGAAATAGGCAGATGTTTTAGTAAGTGGTGTCAGGTGTGGTCACAAGTCATTTCCAAGTGTCCCTAAACCTCTCCAAAGTGGCATACAGTTGAAGTCGGAAGTATACATACACTTAGGTTGGAGTCATTAAAACTCGTTTTTCAACCACTCCACAAATGTCTTGTTAACAAACTATAGTTTTGGCAAGTCGGTAAGGACATCTACTATGTAATTTTGTAAAAGTAATTTTACCAACAATTGTTTACAGACAGATTATTTCACTTATGATTCATTGTATCACAATTCCAGTGGGTCAGAAGTTCACATACACTAAGTTGAATGTGTCTTTAAACAGCTTGGAAAATTCCAGAAAATGATGTCATGGCTTTAGAAGCTTCTGATAGGCTAATTGACATAATTTGAGTCAATTGGAGGTGTACCTGTGGATGTATCTCAAGGCCTACCCTCAAACGCAGTGCCTCTTTGCTTGACATCATGGGAAAATCAAAAGAAATCAGCCAATACCTCAGGAAAAATATTGTAGATCTCCACAAGTCTGGTTCATCCTTGGGAGCAATTTCCAAATGCTTGAAGGTACTATGTTCATCTGTACAAACAACAGTACGCAAGTAGAAACAACATGGGACCACGCAGCCGTCATACCGCTCAGGAAGGAGACACGTTCTGTCTCCTAGAGATGAATGTACTTTGGTGCAAAAAGTGCAAATCAATCCCAGAGCAACAGCAAAGGACCTTGTGAAGATGCTGGAGGAAACAGGTACAAAAGTATCTTTTTCCACAGTAAAACGAGTCCTATATGGACATAACCTGAAAGTCCGCTCAGCAAGGAAGAAGCCACTGCTCCAAAACCGCTATAAAAAAAGCCAGACTACAGTTTGCAACTGCACATGGGGACAAAGATCGTACTTTTTGAAATGTCCTCTGGTCTGATGAAACAAAAATAGAACTGTTTGGCCATAATCGCAATCATTATGTTTGGAGGACCAAGGGGGAGGCTTGCAAGCCGAAGAACGCCATCCCAACCGTGAAGCACGGGGGTGGCAGCATCATGTTGTGGGGGTGCTTTGCTGCAGGAGGGACTGGTGCACTTCACAAAATAGATGGCATCATGAGGAAAGAAAATTATGTGGATATATTGAAGCAACATCTCAAGACATCAGTCATGAAGTTAAAGCTTGGTCGCAAATGGGTCTTCCAAATGGACAATGACCCCAAGCATACTTCCAAAGTTGTGGCAAAATGGCTTAAGGACAACAAAGTCAAGGTATTGGAGTGGCCATCACAAAGCCCTGACCTCAATCCTATAGAACATTTGTGGGCAGAACTGAAAAAGCGTGTGTGAGCAAGGAGGCCTACAAACCTGACTCAGTTACACCAGCTCTGTCAGGAGGAATGGGCCAAAATTCTCCCAAATTATTGTGGGAAGGTTGTGGAAGGCTACCCGAAACGTTTGACCCAAGTTAAAGAATTTAAAGGCAATGCTACCAAATACTAATTGAGTGTATGGAAACTTCTGACCCACTGGGAATGTGATGAAAGAAATAAAAGCTGAAATAAATAATTCTCTCTACTATTATTCTGACATTTCACATCCTTAATTTAAAGTGGTGATCCTAACTGACCTAAGACAGGGAATTGTTACTAGGAGTTTAAAAGTATTTGGCTAAGGTGTATGTAAACTTCCGACTTCAACTGTATGTCTGTAAATTAGATTATTCCAGTGCGATTACATATTTGGAATCCCTAAATGCTATTTGTTCAGTATAAAAACACAATTTCTACCATATCAACCTCACTCAAACATTGTGGTGGTGTTGTGGGGTATCCAGGGTACATTCAAGTGTCCTTTCAACCTCTCCAAAGTGTCAGAATGTGGTAATTGCACTGTTTTTGCACACTGGATGTGCCAAAATATTTATTGTTCACTATAAAAGCTAAATTTCTACAACACCAACCTCTCTCAAACATTGTGATGGTGTCAGGGGACATACAGGGGATATCCTGGTGTTTTTTCAACCTCTCCAAAATGCCTGAACGTTTAGCCTAGTCATATCCAGGTTATTGGTCCCACGTACAAATTAACTCTTTACAAAAACAATATAGAAGAAATAGATATACATTACCAGTCAGAAGTTTGGACACACCTACTCGTTCAATGGTTTTTCTTTATTTGTAATATTTTCTACATTGTAGAATAATAGTGAAGACATCAACACTATGAAATAACACATATGGAATCGTGTAATAACAAAAAAAGTGTTAACTTCTTATGGCTGCAGGGCGGTGCCGGTACACTTATGACAACAGCCCGTCCAAGTGCAGGGCGCGAAATTCAAAAGATATTTTTTAGAAATATTTAACTTTCACACATTAACAAGTCCAATACAGCAAATGAAAGATACACATCTTGTGAATCCAGCCAACATGTCCGATTTTTAAAATGTTTTACAGCGAAAACACCACGTATATTTATGTTAGCTCACCACCAAATACAAAAAAGCACAGACATTTTTCACAGCACAGGTAGCTTGCACAAAACCAACCTAACTACCGGTAACCAAGAACCAACCAAACTAACCAAGAAACAACTTCATCAGATGACAGTCTTATAACAAGTTATACAATAAATCTATGTTTTGTTCGAAAAATGTGCATATTTGAGGTATAAATCATAGTTTTACATTGCAGCTACAATCGGAAATAGCACCGAAGCAGCTAGAACAATTACAGAGACCAAATTGAAATACCTAAATACTCATCATAAAACATTTATGAAAAATACATGGTGTACAGCAAATTAAAGACAAACATCTTGTGAATCCAGCCAATATTTCCGATTCTTTAAGTGTTTTACAGCGAAAACACAATATAGCATTATATTAGCTTACTACAATAGCCAACCACACAACCGCATTGATTCAAGCCAACAGTAGCGATAACGAATAAACCAGCAAAAGATATTAATTTTTTCACTAACCTTCTCAAACTTCATCAGATGACAGTCCTATAACATCATATTACACAATACATATATGGTTTGTTCAAAAATGTGCATATTTAGCGGCACAAATCGTGGTTATACATTGGGAAAACTTAGCATCTTTTTCCCAGAATGTCCGGATATATTTCTGACACTCACCTATTCTAATCAAATAACTATTCATAGACTTTACTAAAAAATACATGTTGGACAGCAAATTAAAGATAGCTTAGTTCTTAATGCAATCGCCGTGTTAGAATTCTAAAAATAACTTCATTACGACATGCAGCTTACGTTATGGCGAGAGAGCGCCCAAAATCTGGGCGCAAACTAATAGTACACATGTTCGACAGATATATGAAATAACATCATAAATGGGTCCTACTTTTGATGATCTTCCATCAGAATGTTGTACAAGGGGTCCTTTGTCGGGAACAATCGTTGTTTGGTTTTAGAATGGCATTTTTCCCTCTTGAATTAGCAAGCACACTAGCCAAGTGGCACGAAGCTCTCCTTCCTGAACAAACGCAGAGAACGCAACACGCCTAACCTCCCGAAAAAATTTCATTAATATGATAAAACTATATTGAAAAAACATACTTTACGATGATATTGTCACATTTATCAAATAAAATCAAAGCCGGAGATAGTAGCCGTCTATAACGACAGCTTTTCAGAAGGCAATCCCCGGTTCCTTCTCGCGCCTTCCAGAAAACAGGAAATTGGTGTCACGTCATGCCAAGAGCTCTTATTCGACCTCAGATCAAGCTATACACTCCATTTCTTCTCTCACTGCCTGTTGACATCTAGTGGAAGGCGTATGAAGTGCATGTATACTAATACATATCAAGCAAATGAATAGGGATGCCCTGGAACAGAGCATCGATTTCAGATTTTCCACTTCCTGTCAGGAAGTTTTCTGCAAAATGAGTTCTGTTTTACTCACAGATATAATTCAAACGGTTTTAGAAACTAGAGAGTGTTTTCTATCCAATAGTAATAATAATATGCATATTGTACGAGCAAGAATTGAGTACGAGGCCGTTTGAAATTGGCACCTTTCATCCAAGCTACTCAATACTGCCCCTGCAGCCCAAAGAAGTTAAACAAATCAAAATATACTTTATATTCAGATTCTTCAAAGTAGCCACTGGACATTAAAAAAGATACAAAAATGTCTTATCAAACACAAACTTGGTTACACACGTGTCCTCCAATAAAAAAGGTGTAAAAATAGAAATTAGCTGAATGATTTACAAATGACATTCGTGTTCATTTTACATCCCAGTTGTAGATGATTAGATTTCACTTTCACCATAGCTTGTGCATGTCTTGATAGTCTTTGAAGCAGTCCCTCTCTGCCAGGAAGCACCCTTTTTTTCTCTTTGTGTTTTGTGCAATGCTTGCAGTTCTTCCTTTTGTCTTTTGGCAGGTGTGTTGGATAGTGGCGCTCACCTTGAGTGGAGGGTCTTGAGATGGTGGTGAGGTTGCTTTGGGCGCGCAATTCAGCCATTTCCAATACCAGCTACTCTCGGAAGGCCAACTGGGAGAGATGGGTTTGACCTTTTGCTTTGGCCATGTGCTTGTGGAGAATGAAAGCCTTTACTGTAGCAATGTCCACAAAGTGGTAGAAAAAAAGTTATATACCACTTCCTGGTCTTGTGGAAGACCTGGTAGTAGCCTATCAGAGGATCAGATAGGTCAACAACCCCCATGCTGGCATTGTAGTCCTTCACAGAAACAGGAATGAGGACATTCTTTCTCACCCATGCCCCATCGGCTAGCACAAAGAGCTTGTAGCCCCATTTGGTCTGCAAGCCAATTCGAGCATTTGATGCAACCAAGTGCTCATCTATAGATAGATTTTGAGCAGGCTGGAAGTACATTTTGCATGCCTTCACCATGTCATAATAAAGGGGCTTGACTCTTGCAAAACGATCATACCCTGCAGTCCCCTTTTTCTGGTGATTCTCCTGATCCTTTTGTGGGTCACTCATGTGAAGAGTACGGTTGATGGCCAAGAACCGGTTTTCACTCATGATGGAGGTGAGGAACTCGAGCTGATAGAGTGGGGATCTTGCTCCAGTTGTCAACTAGTCTTGATACCTTTACCAGTCCCATGTAAATCACCAAGGAAATGTAGTTGAGCATGTCACCCATGGTGACATGTTTCCAGGACATCTTCCCTCCCCCTGCTGCTTCCAGCTGTGCATATTCATTTTTAATTAATTACTTTACTCTTTTATATTCCTTAATAACCAAAAAAATAAGAAATATTGGTAAATCGCTCAGCACTGATGCCAAAACTAAAGATAAAAAACAAACGAAAGGCCTCATGGCCATCCAAAACGTCCTTTTAGCACAGCACTTGGGCATGGTTGGTGCTGCCACCTGGGGTACGGAGTGTTGAAGTCTATCCTGGTCCAGTGTGTTGCCTAACTGTGTGCTAACACTAAACTACCTTCTACAGTACATAACAATAGTGCATATCTCAGTATTATTTATTTGGTTTTGCAAGGTTGGAGATTTTAGATGACAATGTTGGGTAAGATAAATGTGTAGTGGTAGGCCGAAAAAGGAAGATATCCAATATGGACAAGATAAAAGCTGAGACTTGTTTTGCTGCTATGTTCCTAAGCTTCAAGTTTAGTACTCTACGTCTCAGTTGGTATAGTAAGGTGCTGACAACGGCAGGAATTTATCAGGTTAGGTAGTTCCCAGCAATAATACACGATACATCATGTATTCTAGTTTTTGTTACCCTATTGTCCATTCCCTTGCATCAACCCACTCATTGTGAGGTAATGTTTTGCACGTTGTTTGATTTGCACATTCCCAATCAGTACCCTCAATCAATGCTAAAAAACAGAAAACATTGCATGCAATGTATTGCATGTATTAACAACAAAAATGCTGATTTGTTCAGTTACAAAAGTAACGTCAACACATGGCTATCTTATCTTGTACAGTCGTGGCCAAAAGTTTTGAGAATGACACAAATATTAATTTTCACAAAGTCTGCTGCCTCAGTTTGTATGATGGCAATTTGCATATACATATATATATATATATATATGTTATGAGTGATCAGATGAATTGCAATTAATTGCAAAGTCACTCTTTGCCATGCAAATGAACTGAATCCCCAAAAAACATTTCCACTGCATTTCAGCCCTGCCACAAAAGGACCAGTTGACATCATGTCAGGGATTCTCTCGTTAACACAGGTTTCAGTGTTGACGAGGACAAGGCTGGAGACTCTGTCATGCTGATTGAGTTCGAATAACAGACTGGAAGCTTCAAAAGGAGGGTGGTGCTTGGAATCATTGTTCTTCCTCTGTCAATCATGGTTACCTGCAAGGAAACACGTGCCGTCATCATTGCTTTGCACAAAAAGGGCTTCACAGGCAAGGATATTGCTGCCAGTAAGATTGCACTTAAATCAACCATTTATCGGATCATCAAGAACTTCAAGGAGAGCGGTTCAATTGTTGTGAAGAAGGTTTCAGGGCGCCCAAAAAATCCAGCAAGCGCCAGGACTGTCTCCTTAAGTTGATTCAGCTGCGGGATCGGGGCATCACCAGTACAGAGCTTGCTCAGGAATGGCAGCAGGCAGGTGTGAGTGCATCTGCACGCACAGTGAGGCGAAGCCTTTTGGAGGATGGCCTGGTGTCAAGAAGGGCAGCAAAGAAGCCACTTCTCTCCAGGAAAAACATCAGGGACAGACTGATTTTCTGCAAAAGGTACAGGGATTGGACTGCTGAGGACTGGGGTAAAGTCATTTTATCTGATGAATCCCCTTTCCGATTGTTTGGGGCATCCGGAAAAAAACTTGTCCGGAGAAGACAAGGTGAGTGCTACCATCAGTCCTGTGTCATGCCAACAGTAAAGCATCCTGAGACCATTCATGTGTGGGGTTGCTTCTCTGCCAAGGGAGTGGGCTCACTCACAATTTTGCCTAAGAACACAGCCCTGAATAAAGAATGGTACCAACACATCCTTCGAGAGCAACTTCTCCCAACCATCCAGGAACAGTTTGGTGACGAACAATGCCTTTTCCATTATGATGGAGCACCTTGCCATAAGGCAAAAGTGAAAAACTAAGTGGCTCGGGGAACAAAACATCGATATTTTGGATCCATGGCCAGGAAACTCCCCAGACCTCAATCCCATTGAGAATTCTGACAAACTCCAAGCATTGATTATGCAAGAATGGGCTGCCATCAGTCAGGATGTGGCCCAGAAGTGAATTGACAGCATGCCAGGGCGGATTGCAGAGGTCTTGAAAAAGAAGGGTCAACACTGCAAATATTGACTCTTTGCATCAACTTCATGTAATTGTCAATAAAAGCCTTAGAAACGTATGAAATGCTTGTAATTATACTTCAGTATTCCATAGTAACATCTGACAAAAATATCTAAAGACACTGAAGCAGCAAACTTTGTGGAAATGTATATTTGTGTCCTTCTCAAAACTTTTAGCCACGACTGTATATATCTATATAAGGCTTTTTGTATATCTTACATATTTTACATTGTTCAGACTTTGATATCAGGGAAAATATTGAATTGATTATTGATTTTAGTTATTCGTACCGTGTATATATCTTACAGCACTATTTGTAATCTATTTGTATATCTTACATTTCTGACATTGTTCAGACTTCGATATCAGGAAAAAAGATTGGATAGATTTGAGTTATTTGTTTGTTACCGGATGGGCGCGGGTGTTCTGTGCCAGAGGGGTTATAATGTATCCTATGACGTCTCGGAGGCATTGCATAAGTAAGACTAAACCTGATTATAATCATGGTGTAGTGTGCTGAATCTCATCCATAGCAATACAATGCACTCCTGGGGAGAAAGAGACAGTCACATGTAAACACGATAATGAGTGAGGAATTCATGGACTTCTAATTTGAGACAAAATCTGTTTAGAAGAGCTAACATTCCTGTTTATTCTGTCTCTACCACTGTGTGGCAGAAAGAGGGAGCCTCAGAACAAACTCAACTCTTAAATGAATTGCCAGTTGCAACAATCCCTCTACAACTGCCTAAAATGTAGCATCGGTTTTACTTATAGTAAGGCCTGGTATGGCACAGAGACACATACAGAGAAAGAGATGTGTAATGGCTCTGGAATGGCATGCTGGTAGACATATTTCCTGGAGAGTCGTACACAGCTTACATAGAGTACATAGAGTAGTCATATATAGTCACAGACAAAAAAAGACAACGGACCTATCGGGCTAGTCTATGCTGCACCTAAGCCCCCCAACCGACAACCACACACCCTGTATTCCATTACTTCCCCAGGACAGTCTGGGTGGTGACTGTTAGCATTGTGGTGTCAGGGAAGGACTTAGGCAAACTGCCCACCACAATGCTTTCCTGGGGAAAGGAGGCCTATTGTTTCCACATTCTGCAAACGGCCACACCTTGATGTACTTTCCAGATGAGGACCCGTCATCCATCGCACAGTGACTGATCACTTTTGGAAATTGGGAGTCTGTCTTCCTGTGGTCAGGCATTTCAGGGAAGAGAACCTTTTCTGAATGTCGAGCGAGAGTGGATGTAGAGTGTGTTGGGTGGGAGTGGGAGTGGAGCTCGGAGACTTAGGATTGTTCCTCCAGCGGCGGTGGACAAACCGTTTTTAAGCTCCACGCACCTACGTACGTACGCACACATACACGTACGTTCTCACGCACACACATACACACATTTGGTCAGTCTCTTGGGCCAGTAGCCTGATCCTTATCTGCAGACACTCGGATAGTGCTCACATCCTGCTGTCCGCACATACAGTGAGCTAAAGTCCTTATAAGTAAAGTCTCTGTCCTCTTGTATACATCAATCTAAACATGCATAAAGTGTGAGCACAGTGATCCATCTATTAAGTTTAGAAGACTTGATTAAGATCATGTGATCCCAGTGAATGGAACAGCGTAAGGCTACTGACATGACACATCAAACTGGGTTATCGGGAGCCTCAGTTCTCAGTATCCCATTCACAGACTAATCTAATTGGTCTTCCCTCCTCAGGATTTTTATTGATCCCCTCATGGGGATAGGGGTTACTAATGTTGCTGCACAATCCAATGCGGGTGCTCTGTGAATCATTTGAGCAGCCAAAGGCAAAGCAACATAATGAATGGAATATTTACACGCCACTAATAGACCTAGGTATTTGATCAATAGCTAGTCTGTCAACTGATTTGAATGTCTTTGACGTGTTGTAATAGAGGATTATACTCACACAGCAAGCCCTCACAGGGTTTTAGTCATTTGTTTTAGTTTTCATTCACTATTCATTCAGAGTGAATAAATCATTGTTTTATAGAGAAATAATGCAATTATATTATGTTAACACTACCACCAACGTCTTTTGGATTTCATGTGAATTTATGTTATGTTAAAATGCCATTTTGGAAGTCACTTTTTTTTAATGAATCAAACTCCACTGAGCTGACCTCTGACCTGCCATTTGTTCCCCAGTGTTCCAGGATGTCCACGTTATGATCTTCATTGGCTTCGGCTTCCTGATGACCTTTCTGAAGAGATATGGCTTCAGCAGCGTGGGCCTCAACCTGCTCCTGGCCGCCTTCGCTCTGCAGTGGGGTCTAATCATGCAAGGCCTCTGGCACCTGGACGACGGCAAGATCAAAGTCTCCATCTTCAAGTAAATACAAATAGTACACTAACAGAACGTTCAGAATAAATCAAGCTAGCAGTATCATCATAGTACCCATGATAGAAGACTTCAAATAAATACAACATAGCCGTTACCAGAACCGTCAAAACCAATAATCAGCTTGCAGTAATAGCACATGTACGTACAGTTGAAGTCGGAAGTTTACATACACCATAGCCAAATACATTTAAACTCAGTTTTTCACAATTCCTGACATTTAATCCTAGTAAAAATTCTTTGTTTTAGGTCAGTTAGGATCACCACTTTATTTTAAGAATGTGAAATGTCAGAATAATAGTAGAGAGAATGATTTATTTCAGATTTTATTTCTTTCATCACATTCCCAGTGGGTCAGAAGTTTACATACACTCACTTAGTATTTGGTAGCATTGCCTTTAAATTGTTTAACTTGGGTCAAACATTTTGGGTAGCCTACCACAACCTTTCTGGTTGTGGAATTTTGGCACATTCCTCCTGACAGAGCTAATGTAACTGAGTCAGGTTTGTATGCCTCCTTGTTTGCACAAGCTTTTTCAGTTCTGTCCACAAATGTTCTATAGGATTGAGGTCAGGGCTTTGTGATGGCCACTCCAATACCTTGACTTTGTTGTCCTTAAGCCATTTTGCCACAACTTTGGAAGTATTGTCGTGTCTTTGGCATCATTAAACTGAAGATTAATCTTTATAAAAAATTCTCTGTAATTATTATTACGTGATTAAACTACTTAATCATGTAACTGTAATTAACTAGGAAGTCGGGGCACCAAGGAAAATATTCAGATTACAAAGTTATAATTTTCCTAATATAACTTTCAGATATTTTAATATCTGATCACTTAGTCTTCTGATTAATGAATTATTATTTACCTCACGTTAGTCTCATTCCAAACATCGTAAATGGTTGGTTATCTGCACAAACCCAGTCTTCACTATGAATCATCCATACATCAATTGTCTTAAAATCATTTATTTACTAACTAAGAAATTCACAGAAATGCATCACACAAACAAACAAAATAGATACGTTTACAAAGAAATGATAGGGGGATGTGCCCTAGTGGGCTAAACCGGTATGGCAGCTTGTTAGACAGAGTGATAATTATAACAATTGAAATGCTAATCCTTTGCACATGAATGCTCACTCATTCGGGAACAATTGCAATCAATCAATATATTTACGCTCAGTGTGTCATCGGGATCTCTGTTGAGAAGTTTGTTTCTGTTGGAGAGTCTGTCCGCCCTCTCTCTCTCTCTCTCTCTCTCTGGTTAGAATGGATAGTTCAGAGTGACATTCATTCATGTCATTATAGAATAGATGTTTCGGCGGTTGTCGGTCTTCGCGTTCAATGATACTGAATTCCTAGCTGCAGACTAGTAATTAATATCAAAGACTTGTTCTTATTCTGTTTGTATCGATAGTCTAAGAGTTTAACCACATGGTATGGTTAAAAGATTCAGCCATCTACTCAAACCTTAGGTTTATGGTCTCTACTCAAACCTTGGCCCTCTCGTGGTAAGCTGGTCTGCAACCTTTAGCCATCTCGTAATTGAGGTAAGCTCGGTCTTCTCTCAAACCTTGGCCCTCTCGTTATCGAGGTAAGCTGGTCTGCAATAGAAAACCCGGGTGGGGTTTTATTTGGAAGAGCAGAAAAGGGCCTGTCCCAGGACGCCAGACCATAACTGTGCTCATGGGCGGTCCTCTGATTTAGTTAAACTCCAAAGGGAATTGGAGATTCCTTCATTAAACAGTCCAAAATCACATTACACAATTTCACAAACAGTATCATCCTCACTCATTCATCTTATACAACAATTAGATGTAAGCCTCATATCTGAGGCTAATATATAAACAGCATTATGGTAATGTGGCAATTGTACCAAATGGACCACTTCGTAGCTAGATTCTTCACCGATCTTTTATACCTTCTCCAGAACATAAATGTTGTTCGAACCTCGAGTTCTGTGAGGTGGAAGAAATTCCTTTGTTCTCTCTATGAAAACTCACTCTCTCTCTATACTGTGGCCATGAGGAGATAATCTCCTCCAGGAATTTACGACCTCTCTGACCACAGCAGCCTGGTTGTATGAGACAGAGAGAGGGGGGTGGTGCTCGCTGTACCCAAAGAGGGCAACGTCATGACAGTATGCTTGGGGTCATTTTCCATTTGGAAGACACATTTGCGACCAAGCTTTAACTTCCTGACTGATGTCTTGAGATGTTGCTTCAATATATCCACATAATTTTCTTTCCTCATGATGCCATCTATTTTGTGAAGTGCACTAGTCCCTCCTGCAGCAAAGCACCCCCACAACATGATGCTGCCACCCCCGTGCTTCACAGTTGGGATGGTGTTCTTCGGCTTGCAAGCCTCCCCCTTTTCCCTCCAAGCATAACAATGTTCATTATGGCCAAACAGTTCTATTTTTGTTTCAGAGGACATTTCTCCAAAAAGTACGATCTTTGTCCCCATGTGCAGTTGCAAACCGTAGTCTGGCTTTTTATAGTGGTTTTGGAGCAGTAGCTTCTTCCTTGCTGAGCGGCCTTTCAGCTTATGTTGATATAGGACTCGTTTTACTGTGGATATAGATACTTTTGTACCTGTTTCCTCCAGCATCTTCACAAGGTCCTTTGCTGTTGCTCTGGGATTGATTTGCACTTTTCGCACCAAAGTACGTTCATCTCTAGGAGACAGAACGCGTCTCCTTCCTGAGCGGTATGACGGCTGCGTGGTCCCATGGTGTTTATACTTGCGCACTATTGTTTGTATAGATGAACGTGGTACCTTCAGGCATTTGGAAATTGCTCTCAAGGATGAACCAGACTTGTGGAGGTCTACAATTATTTTTCCTAAGGTATTGGCTGATTTCTTTTGATTTTCCCATGATGTCAAGCAAAGAGGCACTGAGTTTGAAGGTAGTCCTTGAAATACATCCACAGGTACACCTCCAATTGACTCAAATGATGTCAATTAGCCTATCAGAAGCTTCTAAAGCCATGGCATCATTTTCTGGAACGTTCCAAGCTGTTTAAAAGCACAGTCAACTTAGTGTATGTAAACTTCTGACCCACTGGAACTGTGATACAGTGAGTTATAAGTGAAATAATCTGTCTGTAAACCATTTTTGGAAAAATTACTTAATGTCATGCACAAAGTAGATGTCCTAACCGACTTGCCAAAACTATAGTTTGTTAAAAAAAGACATTTGTGGAGTGGTTGAAAAACGAGTTTTAATGACTCCAACCTAAGTGTATGTAAACTTCCGACTTCAACTGTACACATTAGAGGAGAGTCATAGAGAAGCCTTCTATTCTAGACACATTAATACAGCAACAGAACGGGTAGATTGAATGAAGCTAGCATTAGTGGTATTATGTGCACAAGAAAGAGGACAATCATAGAGAAGTGTTCTGTTCTAGTGTTAACAAGACATCTCTCGCTCTCGCTCTCTCTTTCTCTCTCTTCACTCCCTCCTACTCGTCCTCTCCCTCCTCACCATAAGGATGATCAACGCAGATTTCAGCACAGCCACTGTTCTGATCTCGTTCGGGGCAGTGCTGGGTAAAACCAGTCCCGTCCAGCTCCTCATCATGACCATCCTGGAGATCACCATCTTCAGCATCAACGAACATCTGGTGGCCGAAATCCTGGAGGTCAGTGCACTTCACCAAAATTTCAGATCCCAGAACTAACCCTTATTCTAACAGTCTGTCACAACAAACTAACTTCAACCTTGTCCCCTCATCTAAGAACTTGTGTACATGAAAAACAACACTATACAAGAAAATTATATTAGTTAATACAGTTCAATAAGTAATATTGTGTGCAATCTTGTGAGTAGTAGTTAAAACTGTGTGAATCTCCTGTTGACCCATACATGTGTACTATCTGTTTACCTGGGACCTTATACACCTGGCCCATAACCCTAGTGAGACTGCCCTCTAGTGGTGAGAAGTGACAGCCCAAGATAACCGCGATCAGACAAGATTCATCCTACCAAAAGGGCTCAGACAAATATAATCATGGCATAAATTCTTAGGGATGAACCTACAAAGGGAAAAACATATCTAGGTCAATTTTGTTTGATATTCTTGAATCGGTCCAATCCTATACCCAACAAATCAGTGCACAAGTTTTGCTTGGGAATGGGCAGAGGTGTGATGGATGGGTGATTGACAGGTGACTGAGGTTACTAGCAGGCTAAGGATAAAGTTAGGTTAGTAGGGCTGTTTTTTTTTTTTACAACATGAACTAACTACTTTATGTGGTTTGTCCCACTCACAGGCCAATGATGTTGGGGCCTCCATGATTATCCATGCCTTTGGGGCGTACTTCGGTCTCGCAGTGGCCCGCATGCTGTACCGGCCAGCTCTGAGGAATGGCCATGAGAACGATGGCTCTGTTTACCACTCTGACCTCTTCGCCATGATCGGTAAGAACAGCTCACATGGCAGTCATCAAGATCAATGCATTTTGGCCTCCCACGTGGCGCAGCGGTAAAAGGCACTGCATCGCAGTGCTAGAGGCATCACTACAGACCCGGGTTTGATCCGGGCTGTGTCGCAGCCGGCCGTGAACGGGAGACCCATGAGGCAGCGCACAATTGGCCCAGCGTCGTCCGGGTTAGGGGAGGGTTTGGCCGGCTGAGATGTCCTTGTCCCATCACGCTATAGCGAGTCCTTGTGGCGGGCTGGGCACATGCACGCTGACCTCGGTCGCCAGTTGTACGGTGTTTCCTCTGACACATTGGTGCGACTGGCTTCTGGGTTAAGCGAGCAGTGTGTCAAGACGCAGTGCAGCTTGGCGGGGTCGTGTTTCAGGAGGACGCATGGCTCTCGACCATTGCCTCTCCCGAGTCAGTACGGAGTTGCAGCAATGGGACAAGACTGCAACTACCAATTGGATATCATGAAATTGGGGAGAAAAAAATGTATCATAATAATCTATGCATTTTATTGATTACCGTAGAAAGTCACTAACGACTATTATTAGTATTATAGATTAAAGAGTATATTATTTCTAAAATGTTCTTTGGAACACTAGAAATAACAATTAAGCAATAAGGGGGTATCAAGCATCTCAGAGTAGGAGTGCTGATTTTAGTATCATTTTTTCATTTTTTTTATTTTACTAGGAAAGTCAGTTAAGAACAAATTCTTATTTACAATGACAACCTACCGGGGAACTTCCAATGCCTTGTTCAGGGGGAGAACAACAGATTTTTTATCTTGTAAACTGGATTCAATCCAGCAACACTTTCGGTTACTGGCCCAACGCTCTAACCACTAGGCTATTCGCCGCACCACTTTTAGATCACAATGAATGGGGTTACATGGACAGGGGGACCTGAACCTAGATTAGCATTCCTACTCTGAGACGCTTGATACATACGGCTCCTGGTGTCTGTTTGCCTTGTACATTTTATCACAGGGGAAGGGGAAGGTGAAGCTCCCACAAATCATAGTCTCATTCACCACCTAGTGGAAATACAGTGTATCACTTCTAAAACTCACTGTATTATAAAAACAGTGACACTAGCAGGCATAATTCTGTTCAATGTAGTTTCAATATATTTAATACATCACTTTTTGTTTATATATTTTAGAATTAACTGAAGTAGCAGACAAATCAAAATCCTCCTTGAATATCTTCTCCAGGTACCGTGTTCCTCTGGATGTTCTGGCCCAGTTTCAACTCTGCCATCGCTGAACCTGGCACTGATCAGCTCATGGCGGTGACCAACACCTACTTCTCCCTGGCTGCCTGTGTACTCTCTGCCTACGCTGTCTCCAGCCTGGTGGAGCACAAAGGGAAACTGGACATGGTGAGTCTTCCAATGCTTCATTCAAACCACAAAGGATCACAGCAAATCTGTAGATTGTTTGCTTTCTTTCAATTTATTTTGACTTGTTTATGTTCAAACAGCTGATACAGCACCTACTATAGCATAGCTCACTACAGACCCTGGTTCAATCCCGGGCTGTACCACAACTGGCAGTGATCGGGAGTTCCATAGGGCGGCGCACAATTGGCCCAGTGTCGTCCGGGTTAGGGGAGGGTTTGGCCGGTGTAGGCCGCCATTGTAAATAAGAATTTGTTTTTAACTGACTTGCCAAGTTAAATAAAGGTTAAATAAAATATTAAATAAAAAAGATGCTTCTGTGTCTTCCATAGGTCCACATCCAGAATGCCACTCTGGCCGGAGGTGTTGCCGTGGGAACCTGCGCTGACATGGACATCGGCCCTTTTGGTGCCATGATCATCGGGTTCGTGGCTGGCATCGTCTCCACCCTGGGCTTCAAGTTCCTCACTGTGAGTTCAAAGGTCACACAAGTCTGAACCAATAGAAAGGGAGATACCTAGTCATAACTGAATGCATTCAACCAAAATGTGTCTTGTGCATTTAACCCAAGCCCTCTGAATCAGAGAGGGCTGTCTTAATCAACATCATCAGTCCCTGGGGAGTAGTTGTTTTTGTTGGGGGTTAACTGCCTTGCTCAAGGACAGAACAGCAGATTTTTCCACCTTGCCAGCTCTGGGATTTGAACCTTTCAGTTTCTGGACTGATGTTCTTAACCACTAGGCTACCTGCCACCACAACCCTGCCGTGTACCAGAACACCACATTGTCTATAAAAAGCCAACTAGTGTTGCAATGTAGACATGCCTTGTGAGTTGCAATAAACCTACATTCCTTTGAATGTTACATTTCTGTCAGCATCCTCACTAACCAGTTAGGGGGAGGAAATAGTGTCCTCAGCCCAATGAGAAAATCTGGTTCTGGTTTGTTAAACGAGTTTTGCCTGCTGGGAGAAACTTGCATTTTAGTCAAAATAATCACCCATCCATCCATGACTGACTAACCTGCCATCAGACGGCTATAGAAATATTTTTGAAATGAGTGGGCACTAGGGAATATAGAAATGACACAACTATTTTTCTCTGTGTTTCAGCCAATCCTGGCATCCAACCTGGGCATCCAGGACACCTGTGGTGTCCACAATCTGCACGGCATGCCTGGCATCCTCGGGGGTATCGCTGGCATTGTGGCTGTCGCTCTGGGCAAGAAGAATGGGTAGGGCTCACCCAATGGCATTCTTCATACTGTATATCTATAAAGGCATTGGATAAAGGAATTAGAGGCATTAGAAATAAAAGGCATTTGAAAATGAATGATTTTCTAAAGACTTTTGGTAAATGACGATGTGTAGTCAATATCAGATACAGATACTGTAGTTCTTGAACATCTAATAATTCACTTTTCCGTTAAGGTGTGAACTTGGCCTCAATAATTAGTCTCAAAATAAGGGTCTCTTGCCATAATTACCTAAGTAATCCTGTCATTTTCTCATCTCCGCCATTCTTCCCTCAGGAGTGCTGCCATGCAGGGTGCAGCCCTGGCCTCATCCCTTGGGTTCGCTTTGGTTGGAGGAACTATTACAGGTGGGTGGAGAGAGACTGCCATTTTTTGTCATTCAGAAATCTACATCACATTTGAACATATTTTATAAAACTATGCCATTTGTTTTATACGATGCCCGCTGGGAAATATATATTTAATAATACTGTTAATAACTTGTCTATTTGTACAGGTCTGATAATGAAGCTTCCATTCTGGGGACAGCCTCCAGATCAGAACTGCTTTGATGATTCAATCTATTGGGAGGTAATAATCTGAAAGAAACCAATACAACACATTATCCTGATCCGTTATTGACCATTACTAGCTGACAGGTGAATCAAATCCCTGAGGTATATGGTATAACGTATAGGATATTATATTTATTGGTGTGACACTCATGTAACATTTGACATATCCAGTCTCATAATGTGGCATTAGCCACATATAGATTGTTCTTAGTCACACATGGCTAATGTGGCATACTGTCTTGTATTATATTGAACGTGACCACCTGGAGACACACATAAAATATTTGATTTGTAAATAAAAAATACTATCTTATAACAAATATGATTTGGTATAGATGAAATTGTGGCTAAATTCTGAGATCTGTGACTGACTGAGATGTGACTGTATTCTAGGTTCCTGAGGAGGAGGAGGAGGAGGGCGAGGAGAGCCTGGCTCACGGAAACCAAAAAGCAGAGGCGTAAAGCTCCCACTCTTTGCTGCACATTCACGACCTACAACCCTCTGAGCTAGACATTTACATTTACATTTAAGTCATTTAGCAGACGCTCTTATCCAGAGCGACTTACAAATGTACCTTTTATATTTAACTAGGCAAGTCAGTTAAGAACAAATTCTTATTTTTCAATGACGGCCTAGGAACAGTGGGTTAACTGCCTGTTCAGGGGCAGAACGACAGATTTGTACCTTGTCAGCTCGGGGATTTGAACTTGCAACCTTTCGGTTACTAGTCCAACGCTCTAACCACTAGGCTACCCTGCCGCCCCGGCAGCCGCCCCGTCCCAAACCCTAGAGATGGGAAAGTGAGGAATCATGAAC
Organism: Salvelinus namaycush; assembly: GCF_016432855.1. NCBI lineage: Eukaryota > Metazoa > Chordata > Actinopteri > Salmoniformes > Salmonidae > Salvelinus > Salvelinus namaycush. Next base: position 102,046 of record NW_024060930.1, read on the forward strand.
CACACATTAGACATTGGGTGTACTCTATCTCAATAGTTTTAACTGGCTTCCTCTCCTTGTGTCACCTCTCCTTCATCTAATTGGTAGATCCCTACCAGGACTTCATGCGTCACCCGTCTAATTTCTTGACCATCAGTGCAGAGGACGTAAAGGAGAGAAGCTATGTTGTACTATTGAATTCAACCCAGGATGGCCAATGCTGTGAAATTGTCAGTTATTTTCAACTACTGCATAAATAATTAGATTGACATGAGACAAATTGAGATCATATCGTGATTCATGCTACCTTATTAAGACATCTCTAAATCAACTCGATCAGCAGGGAAATGTTAGCCTATGTTGCACTTTTCTGTGTAACCAAACTAGGTCCTGATTGTCCATAGATTTGTACTAAATATTTTAATCTTCAATTGAATAGAGTAGGTCCACTGAAGAGCATTTGGGAAACATGTCATAGCTCATTATAATTTCAACTAAAGTGTAAGAGGTGGGTGTGTTACAATGCAATTGAAATAATATTGTAAAGATTTTCTTATCTTAAACGAATCATGTTTACAGAAACTCATTTCAAACAACATGCTTGCAGTGCTTTGGATGTGTTAGTCTGAAAATGTATTTAAATGAAGCAGCATTTTGATATAAATGATCCTGAATAAGTTGCATTGACACATTAACTGTTCTTTCACACAATCGGAGGAAAGATACTTTCAGGGATTCGTTTTTTACACTGAATTTGATGACCACCGTTCTGAGCCATTATAAAGTGTATAGAAATAGTAGAAACAGTATATCAAGCTGACAATATCACCAATTGTCTCACATGTTTTGTGACGCTATCGAAATGTTAACAGACATCTGTTTTGCCTCATTAGTTAGGGCTATACATTGTATGTTTTTCTCAACGCGTCTTTTTATGTCGCCATCCAACTGACATAGCCGATATTGTGTGCTAGGCCTTGTTTAATGAATCAAATCAACTGCTACTTTAGCCTGCTGCAGAGCTAGGCCGCGTGACTGGAGCTCCCTACTCCTACTGGAGAGAATCTGATACCAGACCAGGTGGCAATGTTTAGGCAGTAGCTAAGGGCCGGGATTTATCAAGCGTCTCAGAGTGGGGGTGCTGATCTTGGATCAGTTTTACCTTTCTAGATCAGCACTCCTGAGACGCTTGATAAACACGGGCACAGGTCTCACGGGGAATGGAGCTGGGCCAAAATGGGTTCTGCATTAAGCTACTCCCTGTGTGCATCCAAATACTCTAAGGTTCCCCTTCTTCTACCCCAGTATCCTCACTGCTAAAGTGGAGTTGAGTGTCTTTGATTTTCATTTCACCGTCTAAGTTTTTTCAAATACAGAAAGTCAATTGAAATCTGACATGTCCAATTAAAAACCGGATAGTATACATGTCACATGGATTCAGAATAAATGGGGCATGAGAAAGAAAGCCACTGAGAGATTTAGGATACATAAGCTTTCTTTATTTCTTTCACTTCTTATTGTAACCTCTTAATGCTAGTTACATAATGGATATAGTCAGTTTCTCTAAATCCCTGCACCTAGGACTAACAATTGGTACTTAGTGATTCAGATTACAAGTATGTCATTATACACTGAGTGTACAAAACATTAAGAACACTTTCATCATATTGAGTTGCACCCCCCCCCTTTCCCTCAGAATAGCCTCAATTTGTTGGGTCATGGACTCTACAAGGTGTCGAAAGCGTTCCACAGGGATGCTGGTCCATGTTGACTCCAATGCTTGACACCAAAGGTGTTCAATGGGGTTGAGGTCAGGGCTCTGTGCAGGCCAGTTAAGTTCTTCCACACCAATCTCGACCAACCACTTCTGTATGTACCTCGCTTTGTGCACGGGGTTATTGTCATGCTGAAACAGGAATGTGCCTTCACCAAAATGTTGCCACAAAGTTGGAAGCACAGAATCGTCTAGAATGTCATTGTATGCTGTAGCATTAAAATTTCCCACAGTTGTGTCAAGTTGGCTGGGTGTCCTTTAGGTGGTGGACCATTCTTGATACACATGGGAGACTGTTGAGTGTGAAAAACCCAGCAGCGTTGCAATTCTCAACACAAACCAGTGCGCCTGGCACCTACTACCATACCCCGTTCAAAGGCACTTAAATATTTTGTCTTGCCTTTTCACCCTCTGAATGGCACACATACACAATCCATGTCTCAATTGCCTCAAGGATGAAACAAAATCCTTCTTTAACCTGTCTCCTCCCCTTCATCTACACTGATTTGAAGTGGATTTAACAAGTTACATCAATAAGGGATCATAGCATTCACCTGGTCAGTCTATGTCATGGAAAGAGCAGGTATTTATAATGTTTTGTACACTCAGGCTATATCGCAACCGTTTTGTTGAATAAAGCTAAAGTGATACCTGAAAATGCAGGAGGAAAATAGTCAACAATAGTTCCTGTACATAGACCATTGTAGCAGGTAAAGATGAAACTGGCTACCTGGCTACCTGGCTCAAAAGATGCTTGTCTAACATCTCATTCCAAAATCATGGGCATTAAAATGGAGTTGGTCCCACCTTTGTTGCTATAACAGCTTACTTTTGGCCATGTAGTGTAGCTAGATAAAAGTAGTACATTTGGCTGATGTAGTAGCCTATGTGTGATTTAGATGTAATGCTTAGAACACCAGCAGGCAATACATTTTTTTTTTAAATGCTTGATATGACATAAACTTTTTTGTTACAGAAAACGAATATGTATTACATTTTTGTTAATGTATAAATATTTATACTGTAATTTATGAATATGGTTTTATACAATATAAGAGTGACTGTGTGTGTTCTTTGACATGATTCCATTGCATTATCACCATCAACATTCTTTCCACAATCAGAACGTAGAAGGCGTGATGGAGTGTTGTACATTTTCAAGGGCCAAGACCCATGCACTAATTGTGCTTTCAAGACAATCAGAGCTCTAGAAAGATACCAGAGAGTCGGATGACCATTCAAAACGAATTTTCCCAGTCGGAGCTCGTTTTTTTCATCGTTTCCAGTTGTCGTGAACTAATGCATTGTTCAAAACAACTGAGAACTCGGAACTGGGAACTCGGGCATTTCCGACTTCCACTTCAGTTGCAACACTGAAGTCGCAAATATGACATTTCCGAGTTCTCAGTTGATTTGAACAAGGCATAATGATTCTTCATCCTTTGACCACATAGACCGCAATTTGTCAGTGGATGACACGTCCGATGATTTGGCACGCAATCATTGGTTGTTGCGTCTCCTCGCCTAGCTATGGAACGCGCTCCCAAATTCCATGTTTTATTATGAGTTTCTTATTTTTAATTGAGAAATTTTAAATAAACTATGAGAGGTCAGGTTTATTCTGTATGAAGAGCATAAAATATGTCACATAATTATTTTGTGTATTCAGAACTCGTGTATCCTATCAGAGACAGGTATTTTCTCTCTTTCTGTTTGAATTATTACCTTGCTACCAAGCCATCAAAAGCAAAAATAACGTGTCCGCAACGAGGTTTAAAAATATTGTGGTGTTCCTTTAATAAATTAACGGTGCATTGTGGGATGTAAAATGGCTCCATGGTGTTGTCAGCAAACTAGCCAACTCTTACAGCCATAACGTTACATTTACAAATAACTACCGTCGATGAAGCATTGCTATTAATTGCTGAATAGTAGTATAGAGAATATAGCTTTGAGAATCAACAACTTTTATTGCATTCACCTCTTTTTTCGTCGAGACAACAGCCACCATGGTAAGTACCTAGCGAGCTACCGTGCTAGCCTTCTTCACTTCCGTTAACGTTATATGCAACTTGCTATTACATATGAGCGCTAACGTTAGCTAGCTAGCTAACTTGTCAGTGCAATTAGTAAGCCACCTTGCCGAAATTCACCAGTGTCGATCTGATGGTTGACAACCGGAGAGAGTTATCGCCAACTTTATCCTAACTCCAATCTGCATGAACGGCTAGGCTAACTAATTTAGCCTACTGATCTGCTCTGTCTCGGTTTGTAAACTCAGACGAGCTTATGATCGAGGTTTGGCCTCACAATGCAAACTGACTTACAAGGCGTTCTCCTTTACTTTCTTTTTTGTTAGTCTGCCAACGTAGACAAAGTGAGAAGTCAGTCCAGCACAAGAAGAGATGATAGAAGAAGTACTGAGTCCTCCACAAGAAGAGATGACATTAGAAGAGATGACAAAAGATGTACAGAGACTGCCAGAAGAAGAGATGACCGAAGAAGTACTGAGACTGCCAGAAGAAGATATGACCGAAGAAGTACTGAGACTGCCACAAGAAGAGATGCCCGAAGAAGTACTGAGACTGCCATAGGAAGAGATGACAGAAGAACAACAAGTACAGGTAATTTAATCGTCAGTGGTGCTCACTTATCAGCTGAAATTACCTGTGTATGCCTACCTTGAAGTCATGGATAACACACACTGTGCTTCTGTATTTTTCTATTGAAGGGAAAGAAAAAATTAAAAGGAAAAGCCGCAGTAGATCGTCATCTTCTTCCTCATCCAGCTCATCCTCGTCATCGGGATCCTCTTCATCATCCTCATCCCGCTCCTCGTCTGGCAGTAGGAGTAGTTCGAGCAGCAGTGGTGAGTGTGCCAGTACATGTACCGTAGTTGTTAAGACGCAAATGTATCTGAAATATTGTCTATTTTATTTATATAAATATACAAATAGCAGTTAAAGCCTGATGAACAGTGTCTCAGTTAGATTTTGCAATCTCCTTTCTAGATTCCCACAGCAAGTCCAGAAAGAATTCTAAGAAAAGGAAAAAGGAAAAACAACTCAAAAAGGTAAATATTCATTAGTTTTCAGTAGCTACTTATTTTGTTGGTGTAGTCTGTACCGTGTTAGATATCAAATGGTAATTTTAAGATATTTCAAATATGCTCTGTTTTCACTCTGTTTTAATAGAAAGGGAAAAGGGAGAAAAAGCTTAAACGGAAGAAGGACAAGAAAATGAAGACGGAGGAGGAAAGCCCTGGACCTATTCAGATATCCAAGGTAGAAAACATTTGAGGCTATTTATCCTAAAGGAAGTGCGCTACAGACATACCTGTAGTTTGAAGCTGTCTGAAAGCTGTCATTTTGAAATGAATTGTCTTTCAGTATTTAAAAGAGAGAAAGAGAAAAAGCAAGTTCAGCATGATTTCAGGAAAGAAGATAAAAATGAAATTGAAGAAGTCAAAGAAAGACAAGCTGGTGAGTATGCCATGATGGTTTTTACTGGCAATGATTGTGGTATGTGAAGGTTGTTTACCGACCTTAGAATCAGTGAAATCAACTAAGTCGACTCGCTCTTGATGCTAGAGTCTGCTAAACGTGTGTGTGTGTGGTATGTATGCATGCATACATACATGCATACAATACCAGTCAAAAGTTTGGACACCTACGCATTCAAGGGTTCTTTATTTTTACAATTTTCTACATTGTAGAATAATAGTGAAGACATCAAAACTATGAAATAACACATGGAATCATGTAGCAAGCAGAAAAGTGTAAAACAAATAAATACATTTTAGATTTTTCAAAGTAGCCACCCTTTGCCTTGATGTCAACTTTGCACACTCTTGGCATTCTCTCAACCAGCTTCACCTTGAATGCTTTTCCAACTGTCTTGAAGGAGTTCCAACATATGCTGAGCACTTGTTGGCTGCTTTTCCTTCACTCTGCGGTCCTATTCATCCCAAACCATCTGAATTGGGTGGAGGTTGGTTGATTGTGAAGGCCAGGTCATCTGATGCAGCACTCCATCACTCTCCTTCTTGGTGAAATAGCCCTTACACAGCCTAGAGGTGTGTTGGGTCATTGTTGTGATAAAAAGAAACAATAGTTCCACTAAGCGCAAACCAAATGGAATGGCGTATCGCTGCAGAATGCTGTGGTAGTCATGCTGGTTAACCTTGAATTCTAAATTACATCACAGACAGTGTCACCAGCAAAGCACCATCACACCACCTCCTCCATGCTTGACGGTGGGAACCACACATGCGGAGATCATCCGTTCACCTACTCTGCGTCTCACAAAGACATGGCAGTTGGAACCAAAAATGTCAAATTTGGACTCATCAAACCAAAGAACAGATTTCCACCGGTCTAATGTCCATTGCTTGTGTTTCTTGGCCCAAGCAAGTCTCTTTTCTTCTTGGTGTCCTTTAGTAGTGGTTTCTTTGCAGAAATTCGACTATGAAGACCTGATTTCACGCAGCCTCCTCTAAACAGTTGATGTTGAGATGTCTGTTACTTGAACTCTGAAGCATTTATTTGGATCTAATTTCTGAGGCTGGTAACTCTAATGAACTTATCCTCTGCAGAGAAGGTAACTCTGGGTCTTCCTTTCCTGTGGCAGTCCCCGTGAGAGCCAGTTTCATCAGTGCTTGATGGTTTTTGCGACTGCACTTCAAGAAACTTTCAAAGCTCTTGATATTTTCCTGATTGACTGACCTTCATGTCTTAAAGTAAGGATGGATTGTCATTTCTCTTTGCTTATTTGAGCTGTTCTTGCCATAATATGGACTTGGTCTTTTACCAAATAGTGCTATCTTCTGTATAACACCCCTACCATGTCACAACACAGCTGATTGGCTCAAATGCATTAAGAAGGAAAGCAATTCCACAAATTAACTTTTAACAAGGCACAATTGTTAATTAAAATGCATTCCAGGTGACTACCTCATGGAGCTGGTTGAGAGAATGCCAAGAGTGTGCAAAGCTGTCAAGGAAAATGGTGGCTACTTTGGAAAATCTCAAATCTATTTTGATTTATTAACACTTCTTTTGGTTACTACATGATTCCGTATGTGTTATTTCATAGTTTTGATGTCTTCCCTATTATTCTACAATGTAGAAAATAGTAAAAATAAAGAAAAACCTTTGAATGAGTAGGTGTCCACTTTTGACTTTTGTGTGTGTGTGTTTATTTTTTCAACAGAGAGACAAGAATCGCGCAGAACTGCTTGAATTCCTCAACTCCACGTTGTAATGCATGGACCGTCACCGTTAGTTGCGTTCCAGAATCTTCCACTTTTTTCCAGAACAGAACTCAGGGAAAGAACCCATGTGATAAAGCTCTGAAATAAAATACATTTTTTGGTTTATTATCACAGGAAGAGATTGGGGATATGGCCCAGGTTGTTTGAAAATGTCAGTAAAAGCCATGTCTCGGAATTTGACTTGTATCTCTTGTAGAAAAAATGTGCTGTCACCTGGTTGCCGGCGCCTTTCTGTAGACTTTGTAACCGAAGTCTGTGTTTTGATTTTTAGAACTGTAATTTTTACTATAATATTGAAGGAGCCAGTCGCTGACTTTTTGTCTATGTTTGCTAAGCAAGAAAGTGTTGCTGTGGTGGAATTTACTGTCATCCGCAAAGATCTTAGTGATGAACAACCTACCCGAGTTCAAATTGTATTTGTTTTCTTTGGGATTGATCAAAGGGGCTATCTGCTGTTGCTAAATCAATTTTTAGATTTAAATGAATGATATACTCATTTATTCTCGAAGAATATAACTTATCGATGCCTAACTGTCGTACCCCACCAGGGCCCAAAATATAAGCTTGTTTTAAATGTAAACAAACACTATATAACCTTAAAACATAGTTTTAACCATCATTTGGCTGTCATGGATGGTCAGTCCTTGTTTTCATAGCGCTGTCCATGAGTTTAAGAGTTATCCAATTCCTCCAGACCCATAGCTGAGCTATGTACCTAATCAATGGCGGGGTGTCTGCTTTGTTATTGTTTCGAACTGCAGATTTCCCCCTTTAAGCATGCCTGGAACAAAGGAAAAGTGCCAACTCTGTCCATTTTTCACTCCAGGCAGGCTCAAATGCTCAAAGTATTTGAAATCAAATACAATTTGAACCCAGATGTGATGAACAGAGATTTGTGTAAGCTTCATTGTATTGTAATCTGTCAAATAAAACACCAGTCTGGCATTGCATTGTTTGATGATCTTATGTTTTAAAGAACGGACCAAACTGTCCTGCAGCTAACTCTCGACCGTATCCCCTGGAATTGTATTTCTTTAATGGTTGGTGTTTAAGACATCTATATTTGATATATCAGAGTCGTCAATAGAATGTACAACTCTGAGACCCGTAACTGGATGTCATCCCATGTAATACTATGTAAATCAAATGTATTTTGGATGAGTGTTATACTTTGTGAAGGCAACTTGATTTGTGACAGTCCACTCAATACAACAGCTCTTTTCTCAACAGCAATAAACTGCTGCTGTTATACTCTACAGTAGTGATGTGCAATGTTCCGGTACAAAACATCCATTCCCTTTGTGTGTGAATTATTGCTGCCATTGTGAAACTTTTGTGAGATAGTTTGTCCTGTATCTAGGATTTGTCCATTTTCTTAGACACAGCAAATAGCCCAGGCTCCTGGATATTAGTTGCTATGCAATAAAACAGTGCCTATATACTTACCCCTTAGAAAATGTGGATTTTCTGCTTTTCTCTTGAGAAAATGCCATAAGAAAGTGATGGGCTTTCAGAATATTTGTACAGAAATAAGTCAATAGCAATGAAGGAAGACTGACAACACAGACGTGAATCAAGATGCGCTGTATTCCAACTGTAAAGAATTAGAAGATCGATACAATTTCATAGTGTAATAGAGAAGTCAGTGATTATTTTATTTATTTTTTTGCTATAAAATGGTCTAAAGCATCACTTCCCTTTTACAGTTCTAAAAATGTCACAGAACTTCTTGTTAATTGCTTTTAATGTAAGTATCATTGGTTAATTTGTTTTAAGTATAAATAGTTACCAAGTATTAAGTTGAAAAGGCACTGAAAATCTATAATTTACAAGACAAAGATTTCAAAAACAGTACAGCAAATAAGGTGTCTGACAATCTCATTGTGAAATATTCTAAGCATAGCTCCCCAGTCAAAAGCATTCAATAGGGATCACCCCATACTGCCAAAAGAGAGGATGGGAGAGATGTCTCCTATTTCTCCCCATTCTTGTGCAAAGCAGACTGGGCAGGTTCCGGGAGGATTATTATAGGCTACATCTCACTAGCTTCTCTCCATCCCCCACTGAACCACAACACTGTCTTGTGGATCCCCAGCTCAGATGGCCTTGGTAGTGTAAAGCCCTTTGTGTCTGAAGTGAGGCATGCTCCTAACCCTCTGGGCCCTGTCAGCCCTCTCTTCCAGCGCCTTCTCCACGTCTTCCGACACCGTCTTCAGCTCGCCCTCCCCCCTGGTCGAGGTCAGGCCCACTGTGCTGCCAAAGGGGTTAATTTTGATGCGCGACTTGAAGTTCATGAGAGACATGCTCATGGCCCGCTTGTTGTTCCACTGGCGCGAGAGCCGCTGTGCCTCCTGCTCCTCCCTCAGGCGGTCCAGGGCCTCGAGGATGACAGAGCGGAAAAGGGCCGACACCTCCTGCATCTCTGGCTCGTTCTCAGTCACCACCTGGCGGAACCTGGACGTCAGGTAGGGAACAAGGAAAGAGAGAGAAGTCACATCAGTCTCAGCTGGGGTTGCAAAATTCCTGGAACTCTCCATATATTCCCTGGTTTTCCTGAAATCCTGGATGGACAATTACGGATTTCCTGCTTATTCCCTCCTGATTTCGGGGAAACCAGGGAATTTATTGAAAGATCCAGGAATTTTGAAACCCTGAACCCTCAGCTATGTGTGACTGGTCGGGTTTCGAACACAAGTTTCCTTTGCGCTACATGACTGTTAGGTTAGCCCCTTGAGCTCCAGCCAAGGAATTAACTCAGGGAGCCAACGCAGGTCTTCATGTTGCTGGCCAGGGTTCAAATCCGGGTATCTTGCACACCACAATACTTTTTAAGGCCACTGAGCTAAAGCCTAGGCATTGATACAAGGAGCCAACACAAGTCTTCAAGCTCAGGTACTCATCACGCGAGCATGGTTCCCAACCAGCCCCAATACACATGCATCTGGATTGATGGATGTTTCATCTGTGGATTTTAAAATGGTACAAACCAAGAGACCTTTAGCCACCCGCTATAATCAATAGCTTTGTTTCACTTTGCCTGGTTATAGTTTCAGGGGAAAAACTGTGTGCGCATCCACTTTTACTCATGGAGGGGTCAAAGGAGCGTACATTTGAAACGCTTGGGAAGGGGATGAGCGCGGGCTATTCCACTCACCAGCTTATACCATTCTCACTGTACCACCACAACATGTGCTATCACTAATGCACTAGAAAAACATTTCTTCCAAAAAAGCCTATTATATAGGTAACTGCCAAAATAAAGGAAACACCAACATTAAGTGTTTTAGCAGGGTGTTAATAGGGCGTTAGGCCACCACGAGCCGCCAGAAAAGCTTTAATGCTCCTTGGCATAGAAGTGTCTGGAACTCTATTGAGGGATGCGACACCATTCTTCAATGAGAAATTCCATAATTTGGTGTTTTGTTGATGGTGGTGGAAAACACTTTCTCAGGCACCGCTCCAGAATCTCCCATAATTGTTCAATTGGGTTGAGATCTGGTGACTGAGACACACGCACAAACACACACACACACACCCTTTAAACCCCTTATGCTACTTTGCGACCCATCTTTCAAAGTCATTGAGATCTCTTCTTCTAGCCATGGAAGCCAAAATAATGGTCAACTGGGCATTTTTATACATGACCATAAGCATGATGGGATGTTAATTGCTTAATAAACTCAGAAAACCACACCTGTATTGAAAGCATGTGCTTCCATATACTTTGCATCCCTAATTCTCTCAAGTGTTTCCTTTATTTTGGCAGACCTGTATATCGGAAGAGCTTCTCTGCTTTTCCCCATGCTTTTGTGACATCAGTGCTCTCGAGTCCCTTGCCCATCAGCCAGTATAGCAGGTAGATAGCTAATGATGGCCCCTCTGTCTGCATGAACAGCAGGGCAGGGGGAGAGACAGGAAGGCCTGCCAACTAAAGCCACTTACTCCCCTCAAGACAAGGCTGATAAGTTCTTAGGATGCCTTTAAATAGACCAGCCCCCACCGGCCATTTACTCCTGTTGATTTGGCCGATTGGCCTCCAGTGTTTTCTGTTCTCTCCACCAACTCACTCTCTCTCTGCTTTTTCAATATTAATGTGGGTAAATTTTCTCTCCACAGAAGGAAAATCACCATCAAATATCTTAACTGTATCTCAACAGCTACTGTACATTATACTGCACGTCAAATGTGTTTTACAATGGTCCAGGAATAATGATCCTCTGCACATGTATAAAACCAGTGGGAGTTGATTAACCAGAAACCACCTCTCATTCCCCAATGGGCTTACTTCCAGTACCTGTGGTTAATATTCAATTATCACCTGACTGAGCCCTCGGATAACACCTAGGTCAGTACCACCTTTCCACATATGGATCAACTAGCACCAACTAACAATTAGTGCAAGACACCTGAGACAACCAATCGATAGCTTCACCTTTCTCAATTTGAACTGCTTTGTGCTGAGCAGGGTAGTGTTACTTTGGCATCAAATGGACTAAAACGGGAAGGGACTACCTAGAGTTGTTAAATAAGAAATGCTCACTTTAGTTTTCCATTGCATGCCCTACTGAACACAACCTTGGTCAGAGGGTTGGTTCAGGGAGTAAGAGGGTAATCTATCATGAGAACACCATCGAATCAATGGGGGTCAAGGGTTGGATAGATAACTTGACCAGACGGCCAGTGTAGATTATGTGGTTAAGTAAAGAAACAAATAAGGTCAAGACAAGGGTTCTTCACCTCAGTATGACAGTTCCACAGTAGGACGGATGCACCTTGGAGCACAGGTCCTCCAGGCCCAGCCTCTCGCCAGCCGACACATTGTAGGTGTTGCGTGGCGTGTTGACCAGCCAGGTGTAGTCCACGCCTGTCTGAAGGCGCCGATACTCGTTGTCCCTCTCACGCTGCGTCCTCTCTGCCTCCTTCAGCTGCCAGCTGAGCTCCAGCATCAGGGTGTCTGTGACAACGTAAGATGGGTCCCGCCGTGGACTCCGGTAGTCCGGCTCGCTGCTCCAACCGAACCACGAGGCCATCACCGCTGTTGCCTTGTCCCCCTTTTACCCTGTGCTTGCATGGGACGAACCAGAGCGTAAGAAGAGAACATGGCGCAATTCAATACATGGCATACAGTGCATTTGGGAAGTATTCAGACCCCTTGACTTTTTTCACATTTTGTTACGTTACAGCCTTATTCTGATTTTTTTTTTTTTTTTATGGAAATGTCATCAATCTACACACGATACCCCATAATGACAAAGCGGAAACAGAAATACCGTATATAAATAAGTATTCAGACTCTTTGCTATAAGACTTGAAATTGTGCTCAGGTGCATCCTGTTTCCATTGATCATCCTTGAAATGTTTCTACAACTTTGTTGGAGTCCACCTGTAGTAAATTAAATTGATTGGACATGATTTGAAAAGGCACACACATTTCTATATAAGGTCCCACAGTTGACAGTGCATGTCAGAGCTAAAACCAAGCCATGAGGTCAAAGGAATTGTCCGTAGAGCTCCGAGAAAGGATTGTGTTGAGGCACAGATCTGGGGAAGGGTACCAGAGCATTTCTGCAGCATTGAAGGACCCCAAGAACACAGTGGCCTCCATCATTCTTAAATGGAAGAAGTTTGGAATCACCAAGACTCTTCCTAGAGCTGTCCACCTGGCCAAACTGAGCAATCGGGGGAGATGGGCCTTGGTCAGGGAGGTGACCAAGAACCCGATGGTCACTCTGACAGAGCTCCAGAGTTCCTCTGTGGAGATGGTAGAACCTTCCAGAAGGACAACCATCTCTGCAGCACTCCACCAATCAGGCCTTTATGGTAGAGTGGCCAGACGGAAACCACTCCTCAGTAAAAGGCACATGACAGCCTGCATGGAGTTTGCCAAAAAGCACCTAAAGGACTCTCAGACCATGAGAAACAAGATGGTCTGGTCTGATGAAACCAAGATTGGACGCTTAGGTGCAAATGCCAAGCGCCATGTCTGGAGGAAACCTGGCACCATCCGTACGGTGAAGCATGGTAGTGGCAGCATCAACGACCCTAAGCACACAGCCAAGACAACGCAGGAGTGGCTTCGGGACACGTCTTTGAATGTCCTTGAGTGGCCAGAGTCCGGACTTGAACCCGATCGAACATCTCTGGAGACTTGAAAATAGCTGTGCAGCGATGCTCCCCATCCAACCTGACAGAGCTTGTGAGGATATGCAGAGATAAATAGCTTGTAACGTCATACCCAAGAAGACTTGAGACTGTAATCGCTGCCAAAGGTGCTTCAACAAAGTACTGTCTAAAGAGTTTGAATACTTATATAAATGTGATATTTCCGTTTTTTTTATTTTTTTTATATATTAGCAAAAATGTCTAAAAATCTGTTTTTGCTTTGTCATTATGATGTATTGTGTGTAGATTGATGAGGTTAAAAAACTATTTTTTCCAATTTAGAATAAGTGTAACGGTTGTCGAAGTCGTTCTCTTCCTCAGACGAGGAGGAGCATGGATCGGACCAACACGCAGAGTGGAAAGTGAACTGAACACTTACACATACAAAAACAACAAACGTGACAAAACCGAAAACAGTCCCGTGTGGCACGAACACTGACACGAGATACAAACACCCACAAAACACACGTGAAACCCAGGCTACCTAAGTATGATTCTCAATCAGGGACAACGATTGACAGCTGTCTCTGATTGAGAATCATACCCGGCCTAACACAAACATCCCAACATAGAAAATAACACATAGACAACCCACCCCAACTCACGCCCTGACCAACTAAATAAATACAAGAAAAAGGAAAAACAGGTCAGGAACGTGACATAACCCCCCCCTTAAGGTGCGAACTCCGGGCGCACCAGCATAAAGTCTAGGGGAGGGTCTGGGTGGGCGTCTGTCCACGGTGGCGGCTCTGGCGCTGGTCGTGGTCCCCACCCCACCATAGTCAAACCCCGCTTCCTTGGCCTCCTCCCAATGGCCACCCTCCAAATTAACCCCACTGGATTAAGGGGCAGCACCGGGCTGAGGGGCAGCTCCGGACTGAGGGGCAGCACCGGACTGAGGGGCAGCACCGGGCTGAGGGGAAACACCGGGCCGGCTCTGGCGGATCCTGGCTGGCCGGCTCTGGCGGATCCTGGCTGGCCGGCTCTGGCGGATCCTGGCTGGCGGACGGCTTTGGCTGAGCCTGTCTGGCGGACGGCTCTGGCTGATCCTGTCTGGCGGACGGCTCTGGCTGATCCTGTCTGGCGGACGGCTCTGGCTGATCCTGTCTGGCGGACGGCTCTAGCGGCTCCTGTCTGGCGGACGGCTCTAGCGGCTCCTGTCTGGCGGACGGCTCTAGCGGCTCTAGCGGCTCCTGTCTGGCGGACGGCTCTAGCGGCTCCTGTCTGGCGGACGGCTCTAGCGGCTCCTGTCTGGCGGACGGCTCTGAAGGCTCAGGACAGACGGGCGGCTTTGAAGCCTCAGTACAGACGGGCGGCTTTGAAGGCTCGGGACAGACAGACAGCGCTGGGCAGGCAGACAGTTCCGACAGCGCTGGGCAGGCAGGCAGCTCAGACAGCACTGGGCAGGCAGGCAGTTCAGACAGCGCTGGGCAGGCAGGCAGTTCAGACAGCGCTGGGCAGGCAGACAGTGCTGGGCAGGCAGACAGTTCAGACACTGGCTGCGCTGGAGAGGAGGAAAGCTCTGACAGCGCTGGACAGGTGGGAGCAACTGGAGAGAGAAGACGGAGAGACAGCCTGGTGCGGGGAGCTGCCACCGGAGGGCTGGTACGTGGAGGTGGCACCGGAAAAACCGGACCGTGAAGGAGGACACGCGCTCTTGAACACCGAGCCTGCCCAACCTTACCAGGTTGAATGGTCCCCGTAGCCCTGCCAGTGCGGCGAGGTGGAATAGCCCGCACTGGGCTATGCTGGCAAACCGGGGACACCATTTGTAAGGCTGGTGCCATGTATGCCGGCCCGAGGAGACGCACTGGAGGCCAGATGCGTTGGGCCGGCTTCATGACATCCGGCTCGATGCCCAACCTAGCCCTACCAGTGCGGCGAGGTGGAATAGCCCGCACTGGACTAAGCACGCGTACTGGGGACACCGTGCGCTTCACCGCATAACACGGTGTCTGACCAGTACGACGCCCTCTCACTCCACGGTAAGCACGGGGAGTTGGCTCAGGTATCCTACCCGGCTTTGCCACACTCCGCGTGTGCCCCCCCCCAAGACATTTTTGGGTCTGACTCTCGGGCTCCCAACCGCGTCGCCGCGCTGCCTCCTCATACCAGCGCCTCTCTGCCTTCGCTGCCTCCAACTCCGCCTTGGGACGGCGATATTCCCCTGGCTGAGCCCAGGGTCCTTTGCCGGTCAACTAAATGGAAATGGCACTGTACTGAAATACATTGCATAATTTTGATCTTAATTTTAATCCTAATCTTATAATCTTATATTTTGTATAAGAGAGGATTGTTAGTAATTTCTTGATATCGCTGGATAGATTGGGTGAATATCTAGATAGTCTGTTTAGCCTGGGTTGCGGTCACATCAATGTAACCCATGGGAGGTCACAGGTACTGTTGTGTACCTCGCTAGCTAATGGCGTTTTTTTGACAACCGTTTGGAAGCTGTCTCCCCCGGACAGGCTGTTATCACAGATAAAAAAAATATCCCCAAAGGGGAACAACACAGAGATAGTTGTATCTCACACACACACACACACTCCTGTTATTCAGGTGTCTATACAAGCAAAAGCCCATAATATCCCTTCACATCCACTATCATTGTGTTTGTGTTCCAAATGGCACCATATTCCCTACATAGTGCACTACTTCATGGATCAATCACAACCAAAGTTGCTTACTTCCAATTCATGTCAAACTCTTCAGGGTTGCCATGTCCATTAAAACTGAGGAGGTCAGGTTATACATTTGTACAATGAAAATACATAAGGAATTGTTTGTTATACGCATAATTAATCGAAATATAAGGAATTTGGCCATCAGTACCACTTCAAAAAAAGTATGTGCACTGTGTCGGCTTGATTTTTTCTTCTAGTTTTTTGGCGGGAGATTTTGATAACAACGTATCAAAATTTGTGTTGGTGTTGGTTTTGTTTTGTAAGTCATGTAGATTAAGAGTGTGTTTACAAACATATGCTTCAGGGGCGTATTGGACAGAGAGAGACAGCATGAGATAAATCCAATTATGTACACTGAACAAAAATATAAACGCAACATGTAAAGTGTTGGTCCCGTATTTCATGAGCTGAAATATAAGATCCCAGAAATGTTCCATTCACACAAAAAGTTTATTTCTCTCAAATTCTGTGCACACGTTTGTTTACATCCGTGATGGCGAGCATTTCTCCTTTGCCAAGATAATCCATTCACCTGACAGGTGTGGCATATAAAGAAGCTGATTACACAGAATGATCATTTAACAGGTGCACCTTGTTGCACCTTGTGGACAATAACAGGTACACCTTGTGGACAATAAAAGGCCACTCTGAAATGTGCAGTTTTGTCACACAACACAATGCCACAGATGTCTCAAGTTTTGAGGGAGTGTGCAATTGACATGCTGACTGCAGGAATGTCCACCAGAGCTCTTGCCAGAGAATTCAATGTTCATTTCTCTACCATAAGCCGCCCCAAGCGTCGTTATAGACAATTAGGCAGTTACTTCCAACCGGTCTCACAACCACAGACCACGTATGTGGCGTCGTGTGGGCGAGTGGTTTGCTGATGTCAACATTGTGAACAGAGTGGTGGCGGTGGGGTTATGGTATGGGCAGTCATAAGCTATGGACAGACAACAAATACAATTGCATTTTATCGATGGCAGTTTGAATGCACAGATCTACTTCGACGAGATCCTGAGGCCCATTGTCGTGCCATTCATCCGCTGGCATCACTTCATGGTTCAGCATTATAATGCCCGGCCCCATGTTGCAAGGATCTATACATAATTCCTGGAAGGTGAAAATGCCCCAGTTCTTCCATGGCCTGCATACACACCAGACATGTCACCCGTTGATCATGTTTGGGGTGCTCTGTACTGACATGTACAACATTATGTTATCCAACAGCATGTTATCCAACAATATCCAGGAACTTCGCACAGCCATTGAAGTGTGGGACAACATACCACAGGCCACAATCAACAGCCTGATCAACTCTCTGCGAAGGAGATGTGTCGCGCTGCATGAGGCAAATGGTGGTCACACCAGATGACTGGTTTTCTGATCCACGCACCTACCTACTTTTTTTTAAAGGTATGTGTGACCAACAGATGCATATCTGTATTCCCATATGTATGTGAAATCCATAGATCTGGGCCTAATGAATTTATTTCAATTGACTGATTTACTTATATGAACTGTAACTAAGTAAAATCTTTGAAATTGCTGCATTTTGCATTTATATTTTTGTTCCTTATATATAAACCCTGGATTACTGATGCTATGTATTGGTCATTGAGAGGCTTTGAAGCCACCGGTTGACCGTATTGGCACACCCCAGTAGGCGCAGTCCTCCATAGGAATTAATGGAATTTTACAGTATTTCAATAAAATGTATAAGTATTTTTGTTGTTGTAGTGGGGACAGTAATATCAGACATCTCAAAAAATTATACTTTAAGGAAAATGTTTTTATATATTTAAAAAATATATATTTGTATGTTTAGCTCACATAATATAATTTAAAGGTGCAATATGCAGAAATCGTTCTGCCATTTCCTAGTTGCTAAAATTTGAATAGTTCCACCTTATTTCAATTTATGTGACAAAACAAGTAGTCACTGCGTAGAGAATCATTGTACCATCTAAACTGCTGTGAAATATATTTTCCATAACCACAACATTTTTATTTTCAGTTGTTTGAAGCTGGTGTACAAAACCAAAAGTAAAATACTAAAAAGCGAAACGTACAAATGAGAAGCATAGACATAGCACACATAGAACATATCTACCTGTTGCTTATATGCCTCATTGGTCCTGATCTTTACACTCATAAGATCTGATCAAAATCGGTTCACAATGCCTCTTTTAATCGTCTACACCTGTCTGAAAATGTGGGCATTCTCAGATTGTGAACATGATCCGGACACAGGTTGCATGTCAGCACCAGCTATAAACACGGCTAATAATGTACTAATTAGCTCAAACACATGGAATTTTCTAGTTAATAGGCTTGCCTGTTATTTAATTGTCATGCAATTGTAGGTAGGTGTTATTAGATATAAGGTTAAAGATGTTCTCGTCTAATGTATAGTGCTTCTTTCTCAGACAGGAAATTCATACAACAAATACATTTATGTGACTATATTTCCCACTTTTAACACCCTGACTACCAGAAATCTCACTTGACACACAGTATTGTAGTCCATAGTGCTACTACAAATTTCCCCTTGAACTAAAACAAAGCATTTGATGAATAAACTCTGCTTACCTTAACTCTTGTTAGTCTCGGGACCTATAGCAGGAAGTGAATTCACAGTGGAGTGAATATATGATAAGCCCTTGGACCAAAAGACGGATGTAGAGAGAGAGAGAGATGTTAGTGAAAGACGTATTTCTGTCGGTCGCACGGGACTCTGATACTTCACAAGCAGGAGGGGGATTATCTGAGCACACACACTCTTAATCGGTCTTATACAGTAACCCCCACCCCTTTCTCTCTCTCACACACACACACACACACACACACACACACACACACACACACACACACACACACACACACACACACACACACACACACACACACACACACACACACACACACACACACACACACACCCGGGAGGCCTGGCCTGTTGTTTCATGTTCCAGGAGGTTGGGGGCACTGTCTCAAAGGGAAACAGCGGATCACAGCTCCTGATGAGGTGCTTGGTGAAGCCTCTTACGACTCCCTGTTGCCATAGCGATGCTCCTAAGCCTATTTGGCCTCAATAAGCTCTATCAGCTGAGAGGGAGGCAGAGAGATAAAAGGAGGGGGAAGAGAGAGAGATGACATGACAAGACAGCTTACCGATGGGTCGACCCAGACGCCTTTTAATAGCCCCTCGGAAGACTACAGTGCCCATTTTTGGCACTGGTAATTACTGATAATATGTTTACATTACTTATTTTATTAATCTCCCACCCTTTTATAAGTCAGAACAAAAAAAGACAGTTATAGGACACTGAAGCTTCTCTGAATATACGCCTCTCTTGCTCTATCCAGTGGTTGGCTGCATCATTACAATACAAAAAATTCAGCTCATTGCTATGTCACGTCAAAGGGGCGGTCCTTAGAAAAGCTGCTACAATGACAGCCTACCCCAGCCAAGCCCTAACGTGGACAACGCTGGGCCAATTGTGCACCGACCTATGGGACTCCCAATCACAGCCGGTTGTGATACAGCCTGGAATCAAACCAGGTTTGTAGTGACACCTCTAGCACTGAGATGCAATGCCTTTGACCGCTGCACCACTTGGGAGCCCCAAAACATTCTGACAGGCACAAAACATCCGTAAGAATCGATTTCGTACTATTAGCCACTCCTCTATTTTCTTGAATCAAGAAATGACAAATTTGACATATGAGCCTAACTGATCATCATGCTTTACTACTGCAAGTTAAACATTTCAGAATGTCCTAAAAGAGCCACAAGATGGCGCTTTCTTACTACAAAATCCTCCTCTGTGAACAATTTAAAACTGAATGACAATGATTAACAAAAATTCAGTCAATAACCCCCAGATTCTATGGGATGCTACCAAAGGTTTTATAAAAAATTATGCAACTGCATTTGTATCTCGGTTGAATACATCACAATTTAAGAAGATTTCAGAATTGGAAATATTGTTAACTGCGTTCTCAGCAAACACTCTTTACAGACCAGGTAGCTATTATTCTTTCCAAAGTCAAGACAGAACTTAATTTATTGATAAGACAGAGAGCAGAATTTGCCATCCATCGAGCTAGACTCAACCATTTCGTCCATGGTAATTGTCCTAGTTGTTTACTGGCCAACAAGCTATGCCGTAATGATCAATTAGCTGATATAGCAATTATTGAATCTGAAACAGGGGAATTACTATCAGAACAAAACATTTATCAATAAAGATTCTCCCGCTTATATAAAGAACTGTACAATTTTGATTGTAAGTCCACACCAATCCAGACTAAGTCCTTTATAAAGTATGAAACACACAGAGAATCTCACTGCTGACTGCTGATAGGTACTTATCACAGTGGGAAACAGTCCTTCTCTTGTTAGAACAAAAGCGGTGCCCGCTGGGTGCCAAACCGGCAGTGACGAACCTACCGATTCTACTTGCAACGCTTGAGAGCACTAACTTCCTTGTGGGGGAGCCAACAATTTAAAAACCTTTTTTAATGTCATTTTCTTCATAGGCTACAAGCACAGATAAGCCAGTCACACTTCATATGCAATGGGATGGTATGTGCACAGACGCAATGCGCACAACACAAAATACTTCCTCCAAGCTAGCTAACCACTGAATTTACATTATAATTCAATCACAATGGATTAATATGTTGCGCTTGCTAGTGAATATGCTAACGTGGCTAGCTAAACATTTGACTCTGGGCTGGCACTGGTAGTATGGGGTTATGGACAGTTAATGAAATAGTTTCTTTGTCATCTTTGCTAGGTAGTTATTTAGTTGTGGCCATCAAGCTAATGATACAAGGCTTTCTACAAAATAGCAACATTAGCGCAGATAGCTTGGAATCTAGACCATAAGCAATACACACGGATATGCACTGCAAAACAAAGCTACTGCCACTTTCTCATTTGAAGTATTTTAACAAGAGTGGCTGACGACTTCCAAGATCTTTGCTGTGTGAACACAAAAGAGATTGACTTCCAACACTCTGTTCAGAGGTGCTGTCGGCAAGTACTGTCGGCAGGCAAATGTTTGACAATCCTACTGTAACGGTGTCTGAGATTTAAAATAATTAATAAGAACTCCTCCTATCTCAACAGAGGAAGCCCCCTCGCTGGGAGCCCAAATCTCTCTAAATGAACTAAAAAGAGCATTGGATATTAATTAAAGCAAATCACCTGGCTGGGACAGTATTCCTCCTGAGGTCTATTGTTTTATTTTTTTATCAACTAGGTCCACTATGGCTCTTACACAGCCGTTCACAAAGGTTCATTTGGGAGATATAAATACGGCACTGATTTCACTTTTATAAAATAAAGGTAAGGATGCCACCCAGTGTTCTCACAGTGATAAACACAGAAATGCAACTGTTTTACAAAAGGTTGTTGTCCCGTCTCGAGACTTACAACCCAAAGTGGGTTTGTTCAAAAACGTTTATCCTCGGATAACCTCCGTTCAATATTACATATCTTAGACTCTTCATCAGAAACAACAGCTCCTTTGGCTGTATTTTCTCTCGATGCAGGAAAAGCTTTTGATAGACTAGAATGGTCATACACTACATGACCAAAAGTATGTGGACACGTCGAACATCTCATTCCAAAATCATGGGCATTAAAATGGAGTTGGTCCCACCTTTGCTCCTATAACAGCCTCCACCCTTCTGGGAAGGCTTTCCACTAGATGTTGGAACATTGCTGTGGGGACTTGCTTCCATTCAGCCACAAGAGCTTAGTGAGGTCTGGCACTTAGGTTGGGCGATTAGGCCTGGCTCGCAGTCGGCGTTCCAATTCATCCATAAGGAGTTCGATGGAGTTGAGGTCAGGGCTCTGTGCAGGCCAGTCAAGTTCTTCCACACTGATCTCGACAAACTATTTCTGTATGAACGTCGCTTTGTGCATGGGGGCATTGTCATGCTGAAACAGAAAAGGGCCTTCCCCAAACTGTTGCCACAAAGAAGCACAGAAGCCATGGATTACAGGCAACATATTTGCATTGAGCTAAAGGGTAGAGCTGCCGCTTTCAAGGAGCAGGACTCTAACCCGGAAGCTTACAAGAAATTCCGCTATACCCTCCAACGAACCATCAAACAGGAAAAGCGTCAATACAGGACTAAGATTGAATTGTACTACACCGGCTCTGACACTCGTTGGATGTGGCAGGGCTTGCAAACTATTACAGACTACAAAGGGAAGCACAGCCGCGAGCTGCCCAGTGACACAAGCATACCAGATGAGCTAAAGTACTTCTATGCTCACTTCGAGGCAAGTAACACTGAAGCATGCATTCCGGATGACAGTGTTATCATGCTCTCCGTAGCCGATGTGAGTAAGACCTTTAAATAGGTAAACATTCACAAGGCCGCAGGGCCAGACGAATTACCAGGACGTGTACTCCGAGCATGTGCTGACCAACTGGCAAGTGTCTTCACTGACATTTTCTACCTGTCCCTGACTGAGTCTGTAATACCAACATGTTTCAAGCAGATGATCAAAGTCCCTGTGCCCAAGAACACTAAAGTAACCTGCCTAAATGACTACCGACCCATAGCACTCACGTCGGAAGTCACTCAACACTGCCCTTTTCCACCTGGACAAATGGAACACCTATGTGAGAATGCTATTCATTGACTACAGCTCAGCGTTCAACACCATAGTGCCCTCAAAACTCATCACTAAGCTAAGGACCCTGTTACTAAACACCTCCCTCTGCAACTGGATCCTGGACTTCCTGACTGGCCGCCCCCAGGTGGTAAGGGTAGGTAACAACACATTCGCTGCGCTGATCCTCAACACGGGGGCCCCTCAGGGGTGCATGCTCATTCCCCTCCTGTACTCCCTGTTCACTCATGACTGCATGGCTAGGCACGACATGTTTGCAGAAGATACAACAGTGGTAGGCCTGATCACCAACAGTGATGAGACAGCCTATAGGGAGGTGGTCAGAGACCTGGCAGTGTGGTGCCCGGACAACAACCTCTCCCTCAACTTGATCAAGACAAAGGAGATTATTGTGGACTACAGGAAAAGGAGGACCGAGCACCCCCCCACTCTCATCGATGGGGCTGCAGTGGTGCAGGTTGAGAGCTTCAAGTTCCTTGGTGTCCACATTACCAACAAACTATCATGGTCCAAGCACACTAAGACAGTCATGAAGAGGGCACGACAAAGCCAATTCCCCATCAGGAGACTGAAAAGATTTGGCATGGGTCCTCAGATCCTCTACAGCTGCACCATCGAGAGCATCCTGGTTGCATCACTGCCTGGTATGGCAACTGCTTGGCCTTTGACCGCAAGGCAACACATAGTGTAGTGTGTATGGCCGAGTACATCACTGGGGCCAAGGTTCCTGCCATCCAGGACCTCTATACCAGGCGGTGTCAGAGGAAGGCTCTAAAAATTGTCAAAGACTCCGGCCACCCTAGTCATAGACTGTTCTCTCTGCTACCGCACGGCAAACGGTACCGTTTCAAACAAATGCATTAGGTCCAAAAGACTTCTTAACAGCTTCTACACCCAAGCCATAAGCCACAAGTTTCCTGAACAGCTAATCATAGTCACTTTAACTCTACCTACATGTACATATTACCTCAATTACCTCGACTAACCGGTGCCCCCGCACACTGACTCTGTACCAGTACCCCCTGTATATAGCCTCGCTATTTTTATTTTACTGCTGCTGGTTAATCATTTGTTACTTTTATTTTTTTTATTTACCTAACACTTTTTTTTAAAGCACTGTTGATTAAGGGCTTGTAAGTAAGCATTTCACTGTAAGGTGGATCTGTTGTATTCGGCGCATGTGACAAATACAATTTGATTTTTATTTATTTATTTATTTTTATTTTTTATTTTTTGGGGGGTGGATCAGCTTAATATTGCGGAAAGAATGTTGCTTCCAATGTAATTGTCTGCATCATTTCCAATCCCCCATATTTTTTGGGGTAAATATATATATCCATTCACGTATGCATACATATACACATATATACATACACATACCTACATAGACATACATACTTTTTTAAAGAGTATACCTTTATTATTATTCCCCGCAAACCCTACCACCGATCCCCCAATTGGAGTAAACTGATAAACATTTCTGTTTTTTACCTTCAATTTATACATCTTATACACATTTTACAGACACAGTCTACTTTATAATAGTTCTCTCTTGTTTGTTCTTAGTCCTTCCTCTATTTCTGTTGTCCATCCAGTTTGATTTCCACTTGTAACTGTGCTATTTCACAATAGCTCCGCACCTATACACATTTCACAGATCCCGTATGCCCTACATTGTTTATCTTGTTATTAGTCCCACCCTTCAGCTCCACTCAACCTTTCCCATCTATCTTCCAACATCATCCATTTCGGATTTTTATTTGCCATATATTTTTCAACTGTGCTGTGATGCTTCACAAAAGATTTGAATCTTCCTATTCTCATAGCTTCCACGGATTGTAAATTAAAAATAAACATTTTTGCTAAAATAATTATTATATTATTGATTGATTGACTATGGCTTTTCAAATCCCCCAGTATTGCTATCTGTAGCGTTAGTTCTACGCAAATGTTGCAATTCTTCAACCATTCCTGGACCTGTGACCAAAAACGAGCTACATGCGGACAATACCAAAATAAATGGTCTAATGACTCTGCCTCCTCACAGCAGAATCTACAGAGCTGGGAAGATTGTATCCCCCATATATATAACATTCTATTAGTTGCAAGAATTTTGTACAATAATTTAAATTGAAAAATTCGAAGTTTTGAATCCGGCGTTGTTTTGCGTATCAATTCATACACCATGTGCCATGGAATGGGTACATCGAAAATCTCTTCCCAACTATTTTGCAATTTATATGGCACAGCTGTAAGTTTTTTGGTCCTTAAATGAAATTGGTATATGTTTTTATTTATCACACTTTTCTTTAACCATTTATGTTCTTTAATATAAGGCCGACATACAAGTTCCTTACTTTTATCCCCTTCCACCTGCCTCTTCCATTTTTGTGGTAATGCTGCAATTAATTGGTTGTAATTTTGGGTAGAGCAGACATTTCCATATGTCTGTGTTAGCTGCATGTGTGACATTACTCCACCAGTCCTATTTATGATATCATTCACAAAAATTATACCTTTTTTAAAAATTTCTTCGATAAATACAGTTTTTTTATCAATTACTATATTTGAATTTAACCACAAGATTTGTTGTACTATTTGTTCCGTCCTTTCAGGTGGATTAAACTGAAATTGCAACCAACTTTCTAAGGCTTGTTTAAAAAATAAAGATATTTTGGAGATTATTTCCTTTTCAAGCAACCGAAAGTGAGCAGGTGTAATCTGAATAAAGGGAAAAAGGCCCTTCTTGAACATAGGATGAGACATTCGTACCAATCTACTAGAGAACCAGTTTGGATTTAAGTATAACTTTTGTATGACTGATGCCTTTAGTGAGAGGTCTAATGCTTTAATATTTAATAATTTCTGCCCTCCGAATTCATATTCGTTATATAAATAGGCCCTTTTAATTTTATCTGGCTTGCCGTTCCAAATAAAATTGAATATTTTTTGTTCATATAATTTAAAAAGCAGGTCACTAGGTGTAGGCAAAACCATAAGCAAATAGGTAAACTGTGATATGATTAAAGAGTTAATCAGGGTGATTTTCCCACAAATAGACAGGTATTTTCCTTTCCATGGTAGCAAGATCTTATCTATTTTTGCTAACTTTCTATAAAAATTTATTGGAGTGAGATCATTTCTTTCTTTTGGGATTTGTATACCGAGTATGTCCACATCACCGTCAGACCATTTAATTGGTAAACTACATGGCAATGTAAAATGTGTATTTTTTAGTGATCCAATACGTAATATGGTACATTTATCATAATTTGGTTTTAATCCAGAGAGGATAGCAAATGTATCTAGATCCTCTAAGAGGCCGTGGAGAGATTCTAGTTGTGGTTTTAAAAGAAAACATGAATCATCAGCGTACAATGACACCTTAGTTTTTAGGCCCTGGATTTCTAATCCCTTAATATTAATGTTTGATCTAATTTTAACAGCTAACATTTCGATGGCAATAATAAATAGATATGCCGATAGTGGACAACCTTGTTTTACTCCTCTAGATAGTTTAAAACTTTCTGAGATGTAGCCATTATTTACTATTTTACACCTAGGGTTACTATACATAATTTTTACCCATTTTATAAGAGATTCCCCAAAATTGAAATATTCTAGGCATTTATATATAAACTCCAGTCGTACTTTATCAAAAGCCTTTTCAAAATCAGCTATGAAAACCAGGCCTGGTGTCCCCGATATTTCATAGTGTTCTATTGTTTCCAGTACTTGCCTTATATTATCTCCAATGTATCGTCCATGTAAAAAACCTGTCTGATTAGGATGAATAATATCTGACAAAACTTTTTTTATTCTATGCGCCAAGCATTTTGCTAGGATTTTTGCATCACAACACTGAAGTGTAAGAGGTCTCCAATTTTTTAAATGGACTGGATCTTTATATATACCACTTGGGTCCTGTTTCAGTAATAATGATATCACACCTTCTTGTTGCGTGTCTGATAATCTATCATTTATATAGGAGTGGTTAAAACAAGCTAATAATGGTCCTTTGAGTATATCAAAAAAATGTTTGTATACTTCCACTGGTATGCCATCCAGTCCTGGAGTTTTCCCATCCTTAAAGGCCCCAATTGCATCAAGTAGTTCCTCCTCTGTAATTAGGCCTTCACATGAGTCTTTCTGTACAGATGTTAATTTTACATTATTATTAGGGAAAAAATCCATACAATTAGTTTCAGTTAGTGGAGATGGAGGAGCCTGAAACGAAAATATATTCTTAAAGTACTTTACTTCCTCTTTCAAAATATCATTTGGTGAATCATGCGTGACTCCATCATTTGTAACAAGTTTTAATACGTTTTTTTTGGTAGCATTTCTATATTGAAGATTGAAAAAGAATTTGGTGCATTTTTCCCCATATTCCATCCAGTTCGCTTTATTTTTGTAATATATTACACTGGATCTTTCTTGAATAAGTTCCTCCATTTCTTTTTGTTTTTCCTCTAACTTATTCTGTGCCTCTATGGTACCGTTTTTATTGTTATCTAACTGTACTGTTAGTCCTTCAATTTCCTTTGTTAATATGGACTCTTTTGATCGAAATTGCTTTTGTTTTATAGATGAGTACTGAATTGCATGGCCTCTAAAGCCACACTTAAAAGTGTCCCATACAATATGGGGATCTGCTGTACCTATGTTATGTCTAAAAAAGTCAGTTATAAATTCTTCTGTCCTAGTTCTAAACAATTTATCATCTAGTAGGCTTTGATTAAATTTCCAATATCCTCGCCCACGTGGAAATTCTGTAAGAGTAATATATATGCCAATTATGTGATGGTCCGACCGCATTCTGTCCCCTATCAAACACTTTTTAACTTTTGGTGCCAGAGAGAATGATATAAGAAAGTAGTCAAGGCGACTAGCTTGATTAAGCCTCCGCCATGTATATCTCACTAGGTCAGGGTATTTAAGTCTCCATATATCCACTAATTCCAATATATCCATGACATTCCTGATTTCCTTAAGTGCCTGAGGGTGATAGTTTGTAGTGTGATTTCCTTTCCGGTCCATAGAGGTATTTAAGACCGTATTAAAATCTCCCACTATAATAATAGAGTCTAGTGTTGCTTGTAGAGTTGATACATTCTTATATATATTGTCAAAGAAGCTTGGATCATCATTATTCGGACCGTATAGGTTAATAAGCCATATATGTTTATTGTCCAATAACATATTTAAAATAATCCATCTACCTTGAGGATCTGTTTGGACAAGTTGCACATTTGGATCAAAGTTATTATTAATTAAAACCATCACCCCTTTTGAATTTCTTTGCCCATGGGAGAAATATATTTCGCCCCCCCAGTTCTTTTTCCACAAAACTTCATCTAAAACTGTCGAATGGGTTTCCTGTAAACAGTAGATATTATAATCCTTCTCTTTTAGCCAGGTAAATACTGATCGTCTTTTCTTATTATCTGCTAAGCCATTACAATTGTAACTGGCTATACTTATTTCACCACTTACCATAATGAGACACACCTTTCAATTATTTTTATCAAAATATATGTTTGTAAACGTCCTATTAAAAAGTAACATAATGATTGAGTGTCTATATAGTTGTATCATGACATTTGCATCTCCACTAAGCAAACCTCCAATTGGTCCCCACTATTCCACCCGCCAAAAGCCCCCATCTCGAGTTGGGTTGTCATCCCAATGACCGGCAGACCACCCCCGACCCCCCGCATCGCACAGCCCCGGACCGACTGGGATCCATCCTTCGAAAAGTGCACACAGCGCCATCCACCGAACCGAAGCAGATCCATTGCCAAATGCATTTCCATCGCCCTCACCTCTATTTTTATTACATATTGCTGTGAATCATCCTCTATAGTCCCTAACATCTTTTACTTCTTCCTTCGCAACAGTTGTGGGATACACACATACACCCACACACATTCAGCCCTTACCCCCACACAACCATAAGCTCACCCTCTCAACAATTGCACCATCCCAGAGCCCAACTCAAGATGGATCATGATTTACAAATGTACTTGCAGTTGCAGCTGCATGAGAAGGCCTGCAAGACCGCGCAAAAAATGAGCATAAATGTAGAGATTTATTTACCATTGTCACATCCTAAATGATGGAGGTCAAATGTACACCTTCTTCCTGAAACACCCACAATACGGTCATCCATTTTGACCATGTTCCCAAGCATCTCCATGCAGTCCGACTTGATTTCGTGCCACCAGGGCCACAATAATATACCCCCTCTCTGAATGTCCGAGTGTGACCCCCTCCCCATGGGTTACTGCAGCTAGTGTTGCCAGCACTGCCACTGCCTGGGTGGGGGCACCCCACCGGAATCCCCACCGGCTAGGTACAAGGTCGTCAAGGTTCTCATTAGCAGCTTTGAGAATTTCCTTGTTTATTATGCTCTCCCTTTAGGGGGCTTTGGCTTTGCAGGACCAACCCTGCCAAGCAGGCTCAGAATCTTGAGGGGGCAGTGCTGCTCTTGGTCCCTGACCTCATTTTGGCTGCATACAGACCGCTTACAGCATGCACATAAAACAGTTAGGGACTTCTCCTTAGTATCTGGGCCATTCATGTGGGTGTCTAGGGTATAGGGCCATGAACCGTACCATTAAAATAGGATAATAAATAATTAGATATAATTTATTTTAAAAATGTAGTTCCCCATGATAGGACAATAAATAAATAAGACGTATAATTCATTATAAAAGTATATCCATCATCTGAACAACATTGAAAGCCCTCTCATACCCGGCCCACAGCAATACACTGGCTCTGGGATATGCAACTATTTCATTACTCACTCACTCAACTTTCCAAACATAACAAATAAAAATAAACACACACCACACCATCCACACATACTGTGCCTTCTGTTTACTTAGTTTTTATCTTCACTATGTAGAAATAGTGCTTGTGTTCAATTAGTTATATATGAAGATTTATAGAAAAGCTATATTTTGTATTGTATTGTTACAATCAATAACCGGGCTTGAATTGTGTTTATTTTCCTCATCTATGAGAACTTTGTAATTTTTAAAATAACCATGGAGTAGTCTTTGTGTCTCTGAACAACTGGTTATCAATATATAGTTTATCAACGACGAGAGCTACTCGTTTCGCTTTTAATCTATTTTCTTTGAAAATTGGATACAGAACTTTGCGCCGTTCTGCAATTTCTTTCGGAAACTGATCATTCATGCCAATTTTGGTCCCAGCAAGTCTTTTACCCAGGCTTTTAACCATTATTTTATCTTTAAATGAAGCAAATTTGGCAACGATTGGGCGTTCGTACCTCTGCCCTCTCTGTCCGAGGCGGTGTACACGTTCAAGTTGGATCTTATCGATAACTTCGCGTGGAATCTGAAGCGCTGCAAAAAGGAACTCTCTAACTACAGATTCAGGAACCTCTCCTTCTTTCTCTTGGATACCTGTAAGTACCAAATTCTCTCTCATGGATCTAGTTTGTATGTCTAGTAAGCATTCCTTCAGAACGGTGTTCTCCTTTTTAATTTCATTCATTTCGGTTTCAATTTTATTGACTGTCCCTTTTAGCGCGTGTGTTTCCTTCTCCAATGTCGCAGCTTTTTCATCACTCATCTCTAGGCTTGCCTTCAACTCTTTTATATCTTTACTAACTAATTCAAGTATACCCAGTTTGTCATTTATTGATTTTAACAGATCGGTTTCGACCTTTACCATTGCCGGTGGTGAGAATATTAAATCATCAGTGTCGGTTGAGGAGTCACGTTTTCGTTTTTGAATCGGTTCCCCTGTCTTACTCTCCGTCATGTTTGGGTGTTGCTTGTTTTCGTAATATTTGTCGATAAATGTCTCTAATCTTAGGATTTGTTTTGTGTTATTATCCAGATTGAAGGTTATCACCCACCAGATTATTTAGTGCTAATATTTTAGTCTAATTTAGCAGATATTTCGAAAATTATGTTTTATCTTGAGGTGCTCTACATAATACAATTTGATTTGATTTGATGCTGTAGCGTTAAGATTTCCCTTCACTGGAACTAAGGGGCCTAGCCCGAACCATGAAAATAAGCCCCAGACCGTTATTCCTCCTCCACCAAACTTTACAGTTGGCACTATGCATTCGGCCATACTCCTGGCATCTGCCAAAGCCAGATTTGTCTGTCGGACTGCCAGATGGTGAGGCGTGATTCATCACTTCAGAGAACGCGTTTCCATTGCTCCAGAGTCCATTGGAAGTGAGCTTTAAACCACTCCAGCCGACGCTTGGCATTGTGCATGGTGAACTTAAGCTTGTGTGTGGCTGCTCAGCTTGTTGCTTCCAGAGGCAGTTTTCTTCCAGAGGCAGTTTGGAACTCGACAGTGAGTGTTGCAACCGAGGACAGACAATTTTTATGTGTTTCAGCACTCAGCAGTCCCGTTCTGTGAGCTTGTGTGGTCTACCACTTTGCAGCCGCTCCTAGATGTTTCCACTTCACAATAACAGCACTTACAGTTGACCTGGGAAGCTCTAGCAGGGCAGAAATTTGACGAACTGACTTGTTGGAAAGGTGGCATCTTATGATATTTTGAAAGAGGAAGCAAAATATTTTAAGCGTGTTTCTTTTCAGTCTCCTCCATTTCCACTGAATGATGTTAACTGTAAGGATTTCTTTCCTAATAATAATAGTAATAATAATGTAAAATTAACACATTTACAGAAAGACCGGTGTGAAGGCCAAATTACAGAAGAGGAACTTTTTGAGGCAATAAAATCTTTTCAGTCTGGAAAAACACCAGGGCTTGATGGTATACCAGTATAGGTATATCAGACCATTTTTGATGTACTCAAATATCCATTTTAGCATGTTTTAATTACTCTTATACAAATGGTAGACTTTCAGGTACTCAACAATAAGGTCTGATTTCATTACTACTAAAACAGGACCCAGGTGGTAAGTATAAAGATCCAGTCCATTTAAAAAACTGGAGGCCTCGAACACTTCAATGTTGTGATGCGAAAATCCTGGCGAAATGCACAGCATATAGAATAAGAAATGTTATACCAGATATTGTTCATCCTGAACAGACAGGTATTTTACATGGACGATATATTGGAGATAATATATGACAATTACTTGAAACAATTGAACATTATGAAACATTGAAGATACCAGGTCTGGTCTTCATAGCAGATTTTGAAAATGCGTTTGATAAAGTAAGATTAGAAATTATATATAAATGCCTGGAATACTTTTGGTGAATCTCTTATACAATGGGTTAAAGTTATGTACAGTAACCACAGATGTAAAATAGTAAACAATGGTTACTTCTCAGAAAGTATTGAGCTTTTAAGAGGAGTAAAACAAGGCTGTCTGTTGTCTCCATATCTATTTATTATGGCCATTGAAATGCTAGCTATTAAAATTAGATTCAACAAGAACATCAAGGGGTTAGAAATCTAGGGGATAAAAACAAAAGTGTCAATGTATGCTGATGACTCTAGTTTTTTCTTAAGTCCACAATCTGGATCCCTGCACAGTCTCATTGAAGATCTAGATCACTTTTCTAGCCTCTCTGGATTAAAACCTAATTATGACAAGTGTACCATATAATGTATTGGATCGTTAAAAAATACAGTTTACACTACCTTGTAGTTTACCAATAAAATGGGCGGATGGTGAAATAGACATACTTGGTATTCACATCTCAAAAAATATAAATGAACTTACCACAATTAATTTCAATAGAAAGTTAGCAAAAACAGTTTACTTACTTATTTAATTACTCCAGATGATTCGTTTTTAAAATCATATGAGCAAAAAATATTTCATTTTATTTGGAATGCTAAACCAGACAAAATTAAACGTGCCTATTTATATAATGAATATGAGTTTCAGGGGCTAAAATGATTCAATATTAAAGCTCTAAACCTCTCACTAAAAGCTTCACTCATACATAAGTTATACTTAAACCCAAAATGGTTCTCCAGTAGATTATTAAGAAAAGCTCATCCTTTGTTCAGAAATGGCTTTTTTGCCTTCAAAACAGATTACAGCTTCTCATTTCCGACTAATTGAAAATGTACTTTTGTTTAAAGTATCGCCCTTTCTTTAACAACCCATACAAAGCTGGTTACAATTTCAGTTTTATCCTCCAGAAAAGATAGAACAAATATTACAACAAGTGTTATGGTTAAACTCAAATATATGGATTAATAAAAAACATTCTTCATGGAATTAATTATTTTTTTAAATTATATTTATTAATGATATTATGAATAGAAATGGATGAGTTATGTCACATATGCAGTTATCGAAAATATATGGGAATATCTGCTCAATCCAAATTTACAACCAACTGATTGCAGCACTACCACAAAAATGGAGGAGGCAAGTGGAAAAGGGAGACGGTAGGGAAGTTGTTTGCCTGCCATATATTAAAGATACAAATTGGCTGAAAGGAAATGGCATATATAGAAAAAATACCAGTTTCATCTGAGGACAAAAATGTTGACAGCTGTGCCAAACAGGTTGCAAAATAAATGGTAGGAGATTTTCGATGTACCAATTCCATTGCACATGGTTTATGAACTGGTACAAAAAACTACACTTGACTCAATACTTAGAGTTTTTCAATTTCAATTATTATATACAATTCTTGCCACCAACAGAACGCTATATATACAACAATCTCAGCTCTGTAGATTTTGTTGCGAAGAGACAGAATCAATAGATCCCTTATTCTGGTATTGCCCTTATGTAGCTTGTTTCTGGTCACAGGTCCAGGAATGGTTAAACAATCACAACATGCACTTAAAATTAACCTTACAAATAGCAGTGTTGGGCGAACTGGAAAGCCATAGCCAATCAATAAATAATATAATAATACTCGTAGAAAAGGTTTTCATCTTCAGCTCACAATCTGTGGATATAATACGATTACAAAGATTCAAACATTTTGAAAAACATCACAGCACAATTGAAAAATATATGGCACATGGAAACAAAACAAGGGCGGCCTGTGGTGGTAGGTGGGATGGGCTGAGAGTGGCTGAGGGTTGGGATTAAAGAGTTTGTATGGTAATGTATTGTTGTTATATATAAAAGTACCATGTATGTAAAATGTATAGGTAAAATGTATATGTAGCAAAAAAGCTGTAAACAAACAGATATTTGTCTTACGAAGAGTGGAGGGGTAAAAAAAAAAGGGGGCAGCCTATGACGGTGCCGCGATTAAAGTCACTGAGCTCTTCAGTAAGGCCATTATACTGTCAATGTTTGTCTATGGAGATTGCATGGCGGTGTGCTCGATTTTATACACCTGTCAGCAACGGGTGGGGCTGAAATAGACAAATCCATAAATTTGAAGTAGTCACCTGAACCCCAAAGGGCTGCACATTTTCTTTTTATTCCCCTAGCCCTACGAAGCTGATTCAAATAATCAACTAATCATCAAGCTTTGTTCATGTGAATCAGCTGTGTAGTGTTAGGACAAAAACCAACATGCACACCAAGTTTGGGAAACGCTGCCCTGCCCCACTCCAGTCAAAAGAATCTCTGCGAACGTTCGATTCCATTCATTTGCTATGGGCTCGCGCTAGTGTTCCCGCTTAGCCAACGTTCTTATTAGGCCGTTTTTCAGCCTTGGGTGAATTTTGACTCGTTCTATTGTCCAGCCTGTAGCTAGCCAGAGCGAATTTACGAAAGCACCCGCATGTCCATTGAGGAAGCACAACGACATGTAACTAAACTAAGAATGACGAGAATAATCAAGTCAATAAACGTTGGCTATTTAGCCTATAGTTAATATACTGGCAAGTTTGATGTACAACTACTAACGTTCAGTAGTTAGCTAACATACCGGTTCATAGTGCTGTAATGATATTATGATATGTGGTTCGTAAGGACAGCGTAGCTAACAAATTGTCAGCCAACGTAACTTATTTGAAAAGTCATTACATTGGTCGTTAGGGCAAATCTGGTCTGGGATGGGATGGGGGTTTCACACCTAGCTCGGCTATTAGACTGTTCTTTAGTAAAGGTTGAATAGTCTATTGTTCAGCTATTAGCCCAACTTGCAACAAATTGCTGTTCCTCTCTCATTCCTTTCCCTCTTCCACACGTCATCATTCTGCTCCGGAGTGGCTCGCTTGTGGGCGTGCTGGCAGGATAGGGCAGCGTCTTCAGTTGGGCGTCAAGAATTCTGCATACAGTAGCACGTTTGTATGAAGGTGTGGTTATTCACAGGCAAATTGTTATATGCTATGGAGGTACATTTGTGTCTTTTTGTCGAAATCAAAAATAATTGTTCTGACAGCTATTTTTTCCCCGACAGAAAATGAAGTCAAAGCGGACACCTACGAAGATGGCATCTCATGTAAGCAGCACTGGGCTGTATTGACGTATCCTCAAACAATGACATGTGCTGCTTTAGATTGAACGGTCATATCTCAGTTATTGTTTTCTTTACTTTCAGAGTGCGAGCTGTCCAAGGGGGTCGAAAATGTAGATATTGCCAGATGTTCACTGTGTGAGGATCAGGCCGTGGAAGATTTATTGCTGGCAAAAAGTGTCCCTAACCAGAGGTAATTAAACTGTTCTGTGTTCTTTTTCTCCATCTCTGCCTGTCTTGTTGTACATGGAATCTGTCTCACATGTATGAATTAAAAAACCCTTAAGATGTCAGCTGCTAATTTTCAGATTTACAGCCATTTTCACTGGACTATCTGTTGCTGCTAAGTCATGGGTTAGCCTTGCAATAACCAAGTGGTGAGAAACACAGCCCTCTATATTTAAATGTTTCAGGTACACTTTGAAAGGAGATACTGTATGTGACGCAGACACCTATTGGCATTATATTCTATTGTTTGTCCTCATGGGTCTGTTTTTCAGCTTAAAGTACTCTGTAGCCACTCATGTCATCCCTCTCCCCCTAAATCCTCTAGGTTATGTCAGCTGTTTTGTTGAACCTCTCCTGCATCTGAACTGGCTGACAGAGGGCACAGCCTGATCATAGGTGAGATGTCACTTGGTTGAGTCAACAGGGAATATTATTAAAGAGATGCTTTACATTGAAATCCCAGAGTTAATGATCCAAGGTCAGTTTTGCATTTCACCTCCTGATTTAAGATGACTGACCGTGTTAGACAAAAAAAAACAAGGCTTAATCAAGCTCTCTCATCTGCAGGTATGTTTTGATGTGAGAGGAATCCAGTCCCGACAGCGCAATTGTGATGAACTGAGAGAATATTAGGGTAGCACTGTCATTCATGAATCATATGCTATCTGCCGCTGTTCTTACCTCTCGCCCCACTTCGTCTTCTAATGCACACCATATGTGCATTGAATTACAGATTTGCCTACTTTTTTTCTTTTTCTTTAACTAGGCAAGTCAGATAAGAATGACGGCCTAGGAACTGCCTTGTTCAGGGGCAGAAGGACATATTTTTACCTTGTCGGCTCGGGGACTCGATCTTGCAACCTTCCGGTTACTAGTCCACCTGCCCGCCCAAGATTGAACTTGTATTTATAATATTACAATTAAAATGCACTTCTTTCAATAAAGCGTTTCACATTCTCCACTGGTTGAAATACTATCCTGTGTCCGTCCTCAGATTAATGGAGTTAAATGTGCATAGATTTTTCTCTCTATGAATTACAGATCAATCATGTTTAGTCTATTGTATAGTTACAATGTGTAATCATTGATATCCCAGGAGCAGTAAACACTAAAGTGTATAATTGTAATGCATGCAGACACCGCATCATTTAAATAATGGCGTTTGATATGACTGAAAAATACTGTCTGTCATACCTGAACCGCACCTTTATTTGCCAAGGAAGAGTACATGA
Source organism: Salvelinus namaycush (assembly GCF_016432855.1). NCBI lineage: Eukaryota > Metazoa > Chordata > Actinopteri > Salmoniformes > Salmonidae > Salvelinus > Salvelinus namaycush. Next base: position 138,401 of record NW_024060930.1, read on the forward strand.
TCGGTGAATATATTCAATGTACAGGCTACAATGTGGTAACTACAGTACATGTGTATATAGGACTTGCATCCTTGGCACATTAAAGTTATATTCTACTCTAGGCTTCATTAATGCCATTCAGACTTGAGGTTCATAGATTGGTATGAATATTAGTTCAGAACTTTACGTTTTAGGGTCCATACCCAGATCGGCTACATAGTTATTTTTAACCCGACACAATAAGCAAGTAAATAGTTAGCTATGTTACTTCAGCTGCATTGCAAGGCAAGCTTACACAATTGTGCAGTCAATGCGTTTGTCTCTACATTAACACATTCCTCTCAAATTGTACATTTGCTTGACTCGTTAAGACATCAGCCATCTTCGTTGAGCACCACAAGGCAAGGGTGGCTCGCGTCAAAATTCGTCATCACAAAGCCTTGGGACCCAAATGCATTATGAGTGCTGTCGTGGCAATTTCCTGTATTACCAAATGAGGAGAGTTACAAACCACACACACGTCAGAGTTATACTTAAACTTCATCTTTAATAATATGAGCTTTACCAAAGCCCTGTGACTTTCAACAATTCACTATCTATGAATTGTTGAGAGTTACAACAATGGCAACTGAGATCTTTTATAGCAAAGATACACCCCTCTCAACTTACATGACGAACCACAGATCTTAGGAAAACTTCTCAAAGGGCCTTTAACTTGAGAAAGGAGTATCCCTTAGCCAGATTGCATTCGCTATAAATTATCGCTCAGTTTGGTCTCTAAAACGAGGTTCTAATCTCGTTCCTGGTACTTCGTAGTACCAAAACATTACCTCATCCAAGGCATAACTCAATTGTCAACTCTATATACTAAGGAGCATCAAAAAGTCGTGCTATAAATTCTCAGACAACACAAAGATTCCTTGATGCCCTTCCAGACTCCCTCTGCCTACCCAAGGACAAAAATCAGTTAACCACCTAACTGAGGAACTCAATTTAACCTTGCGCAATACCCTAGATGCAGTTGCACCCCTAAAAACTAAAAACTTCTGTCATAAGAAACTAGCTCCCTGGTATACAGAAAATACCCGAGCTCTGAAGCAAGCTTCCAGAAAATTGGAACGGAAATGGCGCCACACCAAACTGGAAGTCTTCCGACTAGCTTGGAAAGACAGTACCGTGCAGTATCGAAGAGCCCTCACTGCTGCTCGATCATTCTATTTTTCCAATTGAGGAAAATAAGAACAATCTGAAATTTCTTTTTGATACTGTCGCAAAGCTAACTAAAAAGCAGCATTCCCCAAGTGAGGATGGCTTTCACTCAGCAGTAATAAATTCATGAACTTCTTTGAGGAAAAGATCATGATCATTAGAAAGCAAATTACGGACTCCTCTTTAAATCTGCGTATTCCTCCAAAGCTCAGCTGTCCTGAGTCTGCACAACTCTGCCAGGACTTAGGATCAAGAGAGACACGTAAGTGTTTTAGTACTATATCTCTTGATACAATGATGAAAATAATCATGGCCTCTAAACCTTCAAGCTGCATACTTGACCCTATTCCAACTAAACTACTGAAAGAGCTGCTTCCTGTGCTCGGCCCTCCTATGTTGAACATAATAAACGGCTCTCTATCCACCGGATGCGTACCAAACTCACTAAAAGTGCCAGTAATAAAGCCTCTCTTGAAAAAGCCAAACCTTGACCCAGAAAATATAAAAAACTATCGGCCTATATCGAATCTTCCATTCCTCTCAATTTTAGAAAGCTGTTGCACAGCAACTCACTGCCTTCCTGAAGACAAACAATGTATACTAAATGCTTTAGTCTGGTTTTAGACCCCATCATAGCACTGAGACTGCACTTGTGAAGGTGGTAAATTACCTTTTAATGGCGCAGACCGAGGCTCTGCATCTGTCCTTGTGCTCCTAGACCTTAGTGCTGCCTTTAATACCATCGATCACCACGTTCTTTTGGAGAGATTGGAAACCCAAATTGGTCTACACGGACAAGTTCTGGCCTGGTTTAGATCTTATCTGTCGGAAAGATATCAGTTTGTCTCTGTGAATGGTTTGTCCTCTGACAAATCAACTGTACATTTCGGTGTTCCTCAATGTTCCGTTTTGGGACCACTATTGTTTTCACTATATATTTTACCTCTTGGGGATGTCATTCGAAAGCATAATGTTAACTTTCACTGCTATGCGGATGACACACAGCTGTACATTTCAATGAAACATTGTGAAGCCCCAAAATTGCCCTCACTAGAAGCCTATGTTTCAGACATAAGGAAGTGGATGGCTGCAAACGTTCTACTTTTAAACTCGGACAAAACAGAGATGCTTGTTCCAGGTCCCAAGAAACAAAGAGATCTTCTGTTGAATCTGACAATTAATCTTGATGGTTGTAAAGTCGTCTCAAATAAAACTGTGAAGGACCTCGGCGTTACTCTGGACCCTGATCTCTCTTTTGACGAACATATCAAGACTGTTTCAAGGACAGTTTTTTTCCATCTACGTAACATTGCAAAAATCTGAAACTTTCTGTCCAAAAATGATGCAGAAAAAGTAATCCGTGCTTTTGTTACTTCTAGGTTAGACTACTGCAATGCTCTACTTTCCGGCTACCTGGATAAAGCACAAAATAAACTTCAGTTAGTGCTAAATACGGCTGCTAGAATCCTGACTAGAACCCAAAATTGTTATCATATTACTCCAGTGCTAGCCTCCCTACACTGGCTTCCTGTTAAGGCAAGGGCTAATTTCAAGGTTTTACTGCTAACCTATAAAACATTACATGGGCTTGCTCCTACCCCTCTTTCCGATTTGGTCCTGCCGTACATACCTACACATACGCTACGGTCACAAGACGCAGGCCTCCTTATTGTCCCTAGAATTTCTAAGCAAACAGCTGGAGGCAGGGCTTTCTCCTATAGAGCTCAATTTTTATGGAATGGTCTGCCTACCCATATGAGAGACGCAGACTCGGTCTCAACTTTTAAGTCTTTACTGAAGACTCATCTCTTCAGTGGGTCATATGATTGAGTGTAGTCTGGCCCAGGAGTGTGACGGTGAACGGAAAGGCTCTGGAGCAACGAACCGCCCTTGCCGTCTCTGCCTGGCCGGTTCCCCTCTCTCCACTGGGATTCTCTGCCTCTAACCCTTTTACAGGGGCTGAGTCACTGGCTTACTGGTGCTCTTTCATGCCGTCCCTAGGAGAGGTGCGTCACTTGAGTGGGTTGAGTCACTGACGTGATCTTCCTGTCTGGGTTGGCGCCCCCCCTTGGGTTGTGCCGTGGCGGAGATCTTTGTGGGCTATACTCGGCCTTGTCTCAGGATGGTAAGAAGAAACCTAGAGAGGAACCAGGCTATGAGGGCTGGCCTCCTCTTCTGGCTGTGCCGGGTGGAGATTATAACAGAACATGGCCAAGATGTTCATAAATGACCAACTAATTACCCAACTAATTCTGATTCATCCTCCACAGTGCGCCAACTCCCCCTTGTGGTGGTCTGGAGCAATGAAGTCGTCCCGCGGTGCAAGCTCGCAACTTTTAAAGGAGGAACCACTTCACAGTCCCCGCTGTTCCTTAAGGTGTTTCTTTAACTTTTTAGGGATAGGGGGCAGCATTTTCACTTTGGATGAATCGCATGCCCATAGTGAACTGCCTCCTACTCTGTCCCAGATGCTAATATATGCATATTATTATTACTATTGGATAGAAAACCCTGAAGTTTCTTAAACTGTTTGAATTATGTCTGTGAGTATAACAGAACTCATATGGCAGGCAAACTTCCAAACAGGAAGTGGAAATTCTGGTTCTGGTTGATGTTAAACTCATCGTCTATTCACATCCCAGTAAGATATGGATCTGTTCGCACTTCCTACGCCTTCCACTAGATGTCAACAGTCAGTAGAACGTGGAATGAAGCCTCTAGTGTGATGTGGGGCCGGATGGCAGCTATTTGAGTCAGTGGTCTGGCAGAATGCTAGTTCCTGGTCACGCGCGCTAGTCATGATATGGCCATGTGTTCCATTACTCCGTAGACAAAAACAAATGCTCCGGTTGGAACGTTATTGTATATGATAACATCCTGAAGATTGATTCTCTACTTAATTTGACCTGGAATATAACTTAATTAAGTTTTCGTCCGAGTCCCCTGGACCGGCGCCAGCGTTTGGACATGTGTACTAAACGTGCTAGCAAAAGTAGCTAATTGGACATTATCGAACAAAACGATTTATTGTGGAACTAGGATTCCTGGCACTGCATTCTGATGAAAGATCAAAGGTAAGGGAATATTTATGATGTAATTTCGTATTGCTGTTGACTCCAGGGCAGAGAAATGTTGTGTATTTCTGAGCGCAGTCTCAGATTATTGCATGGTATGCTTTTTCCGTAAAGTTATTATTATTTTTTTATCTGACACAGCGGTTGCATTAAGAACAAGTGTATCTTTAATTAAATGTAAAACATGTATCTTTAATCAAAGTTGATGAGTTTGTTATTTGACGTGGCTCTGTAATTACTCCGGATATTTTGGAGGCATTTCTGAACATGGCGCCAATGTAAACCGAGATTTGTGGATATAAATACGCACATTAATCGAACAAAACATAAATGTATTGTGTAACATGTCCTATGAGTGTCATCTGATTAAGATTATCAAAGGTTAGTGATTAATTTGATCTCTATTTCTGCTTCTGTGACCATCTTTGGCTGGGAAAAATGGCTGTGTGTTTCTTGGATTTGGTGGTGATCTAACAAATATGTTGTGTTTGCTGTAAAACATTTTAAAAATCAGACACTGTGTAGATTAACAAGATGTTTTTCATTTGCTGTATTGGACTTGTTAATGTGTGAAAGTTACACATTTCCAAAAAATATTTTTGAATTTCGCACGCTGCCTTTTCAGCGGAATGTTGTGGGTGTTCCGCTAGCGGAACCCCTGGGCTAGAAAGGTTAAATCTGATCCTGATGCGGAATAGATTGCAACGTATTCATGGCTCTGTACCTTCCGTAGTCCGGACTTGGCGATTGTGAAGAGAACTCTGGTGGCATGTCTTGTGGGGTATGCATGGGTGTCCGAGCTGTGCGCTATTAGTTTAATACATTCAGCTTGTCAACACTTCTTACAAAAAACAAGTGATGAAGTCAAGCTCTTCCCATTTGAGATTGACATGCATATCATTAAAGAAAGGTCCATATTTGGATGGAAACCAAGCTAGTGAGAGGTATCAAGGAAAGTTGTAATTTGTTGAAAATTCCCAACACTGCTGCGCTCCCTGGGGCCTGCAGCCAACCACAGCCCTGCTGGCCTCACAAACCACCATCTGCTATAACATTGAGTCAGTTCTTCCTACTGAACATTGGAAAGCTTTTGTTTTGACACCCATTGTTCATCCTAGACGGGAAATTGGTGCGCAACACTTATCTCCGGTGGATGGTTCAGAGTTCCATGCTTACAAAAGGGTTGATTGACACACGTCAGATGACAAGCCTACTACATCCACTAAAGTATATGCGCAAATCCAATACAATTAAGGTAGCTCCAACGGTTAGGATTGTTGCTACGCAAGTAAAACAAACTTAATTGTTATATAAAATACTTTTTGACATGTTAGAATAAGACATTACACCCAAAGAATGTATCCAGAAGAAACATACGAATGACGCTCCTCAAAGAAGTCTTTGACATGTCGTTGACCTGTTGAGAGAACCTATTAGTTCAGTTATGGTCTGACAGGGTCTGAACAGCATAAAACAAGACCTACTTCTTTTCGAGTTGTCCTGATTCACACATTGTCCACTACAGGGGCTGCCAGAGGGACTACTGGCATCACAAATGACCACATCACAATGGACAAAGACCTAGGAATCAAAGATTTGACGGTGTCCGATTTTTTTTTTTTAAAGGGATGATTGCCACACACAAAATTAACCAATAAAGATTGTTGGGTTAACTTTGTTACCTGGCCACTCGGCTCAACCGCATTCTCGGCGAAGGAAAACATATAGACCTCAAAGCGTTTGACGTGAGGGGGGAAGTGGACCCTGGCGTCAGCTACCACCGGGTGGAAGACTACATGGTACGGATCCTCCGGGTTCTCACAACTGCCAGTGTAGAGAGAGGGACTAAGTTAGGAACAAGACACTGTAAACCTCAACCGCCTTGTGTACGAAGTCTTATGGTGGTGTCATGACTGTCCTGTGAGGATCAGATCAATTCACACCGTGTTGTAAATGACAGAAGTGGGTTCCTTCTCCCCCTCCAGTATGAACTAAAGGAATGTCTTTGTTAACAGGCTTTTCCCACCAAAACTCTTATACCTCGGTCTTGAAACCCCCCCCAACATATTTCATATACAATGTAAAGGCTTGAGACTTCCTACCTGTAGTGTGAGCACTTTCATAGTTCCAGTATTTCCTTTTTAAAAAGCATTATGACATTCATTTTCTATCTCTGACCAGTCTTATGTTAGAAATATTGTTCCAGTATTCACTTTTGAACGTGTTAGAGAAACTCCCCTAGAAAATGTGCATAGTAAGTAGCCATGCCACGAGTGACATCAGAACGTGTCAGAACCGTCCTCGGCGGCCAGAGTGCATAAAGGCCTACGCATTGACAGTTTAGGCCTACTTTTTTAAAATTTGCATCTTTGGGAGGTTTATCATTTACTGTTTAACTGACAGATATTAGCAAAAAGGGATTTGTGAAATCTGAAGACGTTACATTAAGAGACAAACGCCCACACCAGTACAAATCCACTTGAGCTGACAGACAAGAGCTTTCCCAGGATTTTACACAACGATTTAAGCCAAGTATGATATAGTTGCAGCTGAAGTGACAAATCTGAACTGCCCATTTCATGCACAGCCATGTGAATGTGGTGTCTTTTCCTATGATATACAAAAAATATTTTTCAGCTTGTTTTTTTTAAACTGCTACCACCCCCACCAGGATGACATTTCTGATTTAATAAACAGCTGCAAAGTTACTCCCGTGACAGATGAGCCTTGTGTCCACATGGCCGCCGGAGCAAATTAAAATAGGGGGTGCCAAATTTTAAAATTGCGTGATTTGATAGCATTTGGCAAACCCGATCCCCCAAATAAATGGTTTTGACCATAAAGTTGCTTCACTACACTGCTTGGTGTAACATGTATCCAGATACTGAAAAGGCACCCGCAAAATAAAGTGTCATTTGCAGCGTGCATAATCACGGGCAAAGTCATTGTAGCCCATCTACCAAAGGTTGCAGTGTCCATTACAATGTAGGAAAAATAAGTCATCTTTCAATAGGTTACCCAATTTAAATTCTTGAGATAAGATGGCAAAGTTAAACATTAGGCCAGCGGTGTCCATCTGTGGCAAAGTGCTCACCCAAATCAATGCTTACGACAAACCCAGCTGTGTCGTAACATTTTTTTAAATATGAACATTAGCTAGCAAGATGCTGCTACACTTGTCTGTGGTATTTGTTCATGTTTAGCAACTCTCAATTAGGACAGGAAATTCCATTGAAAGTATCATCAACTTCTAGGGATCCTGTCAACTGATCCTATTCAGTTTCAAACATCAACTTCCATGCTGCACAGGCGTGTGAACCATCCTTTATGTTTAGTGCAATAACTGTTTTAAAACACAAGAGGTCACTTGTGCCTGAAATCAACAAGTATTCAGTCAGTGTTAAGAGCAGTTGTATGAAACCAATCGGAAAGTTAGAGAATGTTTTCTATCCAATAGTAATAATAATATGCATATTGTACGAGCAAGAATTGAGTAAGAGGCAGTTTAATTTGGGAACGAATTTTTACAAAGTCGAAATGGCACCCCCCTATTGGGGTCAGAGAACCTGGTCAGCTCCACCTCAAAGTGCAGAGGCTGTCTCAGCTACCTCACCACTGGATAGTCCTCCTCCTTGTGGAACGTGTTATACGAGGCGTCTGGAACACAGAACGAGACAACCGGGGGTCGTGTTCAGCGGGCACAATACAGCAAGGTACCATCAACTTGTCCATTAAGAAACACTCGTTTATCATATCCTGTTGTGCCCTGATGAACACAAGCCATTTATAGCAAACACACCCCCCCCCACCAGAGGCTTCTGACAAAATCCCAAATCAGCTCCTCACCGTTACTCCGTAGCCACACCTGTAGATCTCAGAACGCAAGAGTAATATATCATATGGCTTACATTTTTGGGAATGGTTTTGTAAAGGACACCTTCCAAGATCCTATATTCCAGATCATCAGGAGTGATTAGAATTTAGAGGCCAAGTTGAAATTCAGAATTTGTGCACGCTTACCCTGAGCGAGTCTCATTCTGACCATTAGTCGACCCGTCCCAGTCTCGGCAAAAGGCTCGTTGTCACGCGGCCTGGTGAGGAAGACCAATGTGCGAGTGATGTTGACCACATAGTAGCAGGAAACCTTTAACCTAAAAAAGAGGGAAGTAGGGGAAACTTCAAGCAGTGGAGTGGACACTGGTAGTAGAGGCACATTTTCCCTGTATACAAAGTATTGAGCAATTGGTGAAGAATTAAAAAAACTAATAGCTACAATTGTGATGCGTAATGCACTTACTGATATTCCTCTGAAGACGTCGTGCCATTCAGCTTCACCTCAAGTTCATCTGGTAAGGAGATTTCGTTCTCATACAGCATGACATTGTTGATAAACTATGTAGTAGAGGGGAATTGACTTATTACAGCCCGCAGAAGCAAACAGTCCGTAAATACACAGTACCCATCACCTCAGGGTAATAGTAATTTTACCTTCCCGGTGGTGCCACAGGAGTTGACAGTGAAGTGGAAGTAGGCGAAGCGATCATCGCTGTAGGTGGGACCACAGGCGGGGTTGCTCAGGGTCAGCTGACCGGGGTTCAGACTGGGAGCAGACTCCACCTTGACCGCCAGCGCAGTCATCGTTCCGTTAGAGAAACACTCTTGGGGGTGGGGGAGCAAAAGACAGGTTCTGTATTTGTTACACTTAATTGAGCACAGTAGAACCAATGGCATAGCACCAAAAGTGCAAACCATGCCCATCTGGCACTATTAGACTCACAGTATTTGCAAGGAACCCAGGTTTGGTAACTGTAGTATCCTTAAAGGCTTCTTATAATTACGACTCATGACTTACGTACGGTTTAGTATTTAATTTTAACTTAGATTTACATTATCTTATGCACCTGGCTTAAACTTCCTGAAGCTTTCTTAATCATAGTTAAATAGGCAGACATAGGAAATAGCTACGGATAGCGGGAAGCAAACCCCCGTCTTGAGTCAATACTGCCATCTATTGGTAAACAAATATACCAGGTTACTACAGTAACCATGTCAAACGACTATTTATCGGAAGTAATAGTTTGAGAACCAACCAGTCAGCGTTTTGAGGAAGCTGCAAGCCAGGGAAAAGTATTTGATGGTCATGTTGTTGTAAGGATTCAACAGAGCCACATCCAGTCTGCTCCTGACAGAGGACGAGTGAACCGACTGGGAACCAATGGGAGAGTTCATTAGTCCAATATTGTATGCATGTATACAGGGTAAGGAAAGCGAGGCTAGCTGCTGCAATTTAGATTAACATGTTTTGGGAGAGCACCGTACCTCAAACACTGCGTCCGGCGAAGAGAAGGGCAACGTGATGGTGAAGTCTGCGTCGCCCTCTGTCAAATACTGTTGCGCAAGCTCATGGTTAAGCAGCCGCTTGCCAACCAAGACCACGAAAAAGGGATCTTGGTTCCTGTAGTCCACAGTGATGTGAAAGTTCTCCTGATCACAGTTGCCAGTGACTGAGGGTGGCACTACAAGGACAAACAGGGTTGTGTTCATTAAGCACAAAAAAACAGGAAGGTACTACTTGAACTTGTCCAAGGAGAAAACCTTGTTTTCAGAATAAACACGATCCTGGCAAACCAGGAACAGGACACTGGGTCCAAATACTCTAAAGCTTAACATTTTCTTTGTAGAGAGACCGCATAGGAAAAACCTACAGTATGGCTAGTTGGGCTTTCACTGCAATCATTAACGAGAGGAAGCCATTCAACAGTAGTTTGGCGTAGTCCAGAGACATACCAATGTCCAGCAGTACAGCGTCCACAACGGCAGAGTGAGCGAAAGGAGCGTACTCTGGAAAGACGACCAGGCCGTAGATCAGCTGAAGAGTGAAGGTTGTGACACCTTGTTCCGCCCTTCTCTGTAGTGAAGTTAAAAGCATTGGTCAATTGATAGCATTATTGTTGTAACAGAACTCTATTCAATATCAAGTGACAAGTACATATGGGGACTATTAAAACAAACTATATACTTGAAGTAATGTTGCCCTCATTCCTCTAAATCAAGCACTATTGGCAAGTGAATGCATACAACTGCCAAAATAATGGAAACACTTGAGTAAATGAGGGATACAAAGTACACTTGTGCCATTATCTATATTTTGTTGGTGGCCCACTCATTAGGGCATGTACAAATCACTGCGTGTGGCTTTGCATTTAACAGAAACACACCTCCTTAAAGACCACCGGGTCTGAGAAGGGCACCTCCATCCTGAAGCTCTTCAAGGTGTTGTCCAGGGATCTCTGCTCCTGAACATTGAAGCCTCTGGCGTTGCACTCTGCAACAGTTAGCACCATGGTGGGAAAGGTGATGTTCAGCAGCTCCACATCAAGGTTGAAGGTCCCCAACTCAAGCACAAACACTGCCTGCTCAGGAACTGTGTCTAAGGGCGTGTCTGTTCATTGGCAAACAAAAAAAACATTTTGAAATGCGGTGCAATGGAAGTCGAAAATTGACATTTGTTATTGCCTCCCCGTTTCAGTACATTTTCTTCTGTTTTGTGCCTAATGAACAACCCAGGCATCCCAAATTACCATAGGCACTATTTAACTAAACCAGACTCACAGTTGCGAACTTGTGGAGGCCTGGCCATCGGAGGTGTTGTGATAGGGAAGAGGACTTTGTAGCCGGTGTCCTCGTGTGCGACCTCCTCGATCCACAGCAACTCAAGCATGGGCTCAATGGTGTAAGTGACAAAGTACTGGTCATCCTGAATATGGCTCTGTAAAGGGAGACGAGTGATGCATTCAGGCTGTAATACACAAGTGGAGTGCAAAAACAGCTAAATGTTCCTTACAAGCCAGAATGTTACTCGTCCGGTTATCTGTGTGGTTTGTCCTTCAGCCGCTCGTAATTTTAGACAACATATCGGTTTACCCGACTTCAGAAAGCTGGTATGGTTGTCAACTCTCATTTCCAAAGCAACCGACACACAAAGTAAACACTTGCACAATATGTAAACAGTAGCCGAGTGTAACCGAACGTTGCTTGCATTCAGTTGAGTGGCAAAGCTACCGGCTCCCTAAAAAGTCAGGTAAACAATACTTGTGTGGATATTTGGTCTCAAATTTCAAGCGGCTTAAGGACAAATGGTAGAGTATGTTTAAGTGTCATTTTATGCAACATTCACACGATTTTGCTATCCAATGTGTCAGGCTGTACACACACCCAACAATCCATTGTATATTAGCCTGATTAAGCAGACAATTGCTCAATAACAAACATTTTACACAAGACAACGTTTCTAGGAGTTTACCCATGAGAGATGGCAAAGGGTTACTGCAAAGCACTGTCAACTGCTGCAGTACAAAGGGCTCTACAAATAAGATTTAGAAATTAAACAGGAACATTTTACTCATCCAACGCTGACCTTGAAATAGCCGCCAACCGCCCCCACCGGAATTTCAACAATAATATGAGCCTCTGTGACTAAAACCGAGTAGTTTCTGGCAGCCATTTCCTCAGTGTCCAGCCTCTTAGCGTCAATTCCCATGTACACCTCCAACATGGTGAAGGAATCAGAGGAGAAAAGTGGGTCTATGTGCTTGGGCATGTACCAGGTGATCACTTCTGGAGTAAAGGCCACTGCCCCTGCAGTGAAACAAGAAACCAAGTACACATCACAGAACATTTTGCAACTGAAAACAAATCAAAGTCTTGTCTGGAGCCAAATTAAGAACTGGGATCATAGGATCTTAAATTTACCAAGTTAGTCCATTATTTCACACTCAACCTGGTGTTGGACAAACAGCCGTGGCATCTACTCGAGTAACCAGCCACTTCTGCTCAAAGAAGGTGGAGGTTGAGAGCACCCGCATCGGAACCCCAGCTACCTGTTCAGGGGGCAACCACACCAGGGCCGTGTTCAGTAGGGCACACCGTATTAACAATATGTTGCAGAGTTCAGGTAGGGCCACCGTTTCCAAATTTTTGCTCTACTGAACATGACCCAGTTCATGGAGGAAGTGGAGAAAGTCAGCTTACATTCTGGAGGTATGTCTCCTCTGCATTATGAGGGCTTCTTAACACCAGCCGTGTGGGAGTGTTGGCTATTGCATAGCCCTTTCTTTGGACCTCATCCACACTCATGACCTTCTTGCTAGGACTAAAGACGACTGCTGTCATTTTGTATCCTGAAGCAACAGCCTGTCTCAGGAAATGGAAACAGGAATTAAACAAATTGTCAACAAATGCACATTTTGTTTGGCGCCATCCTGTAGTGAAATTACAGAAATTGAAATATGGCTACCTCAGCTCCTCTCCGGAAGTTGCCGCTCCTTGCTTTCGGGCCTCCAGTGGGCTGTTCAGGCACGGTTTGGATGTCTGGAAGAGTCCTTCTGACAGATACCTAGAGAAGAAAGGCCATTATTCCCTATGCATTTTCTCCCTCCCATACAATATGAAATCAAGGGCCAGTTCTCAATCTGTCCACTCGCCTCCTTAAATTAAGGAGTATTGAATTGAGAGAGAGTCAAGAACCTCTACGTTGTGTCACAGAAGCAGAAGAAATGAAACACTGGACAGTTGTAGCTCTAGACAGATCATTTATACAGGCAGTACGACAAGCTCGACTGTAAACATGTCCTTTGGGGCATGCTCTGCTCACTTGCCTCCATGTAGTTGCGGTCGCACAGAATCTCTCGGGAGGTCCAGGGGGTGTAGCTACAGGTTTTGCCCACTCTATACACAGGGTCTTCAGTCATGTGGTTTCCTGGCAGCCTGAACTGCATGACCAAGCTGAACATCTTATCATCCTAAAATGAAGGGGGAAGGAAAAAGAATGAAAGGCTTTAATTATTTTATAGCAGAACACAAATAATTCAGTTGACCTTCATGCAAGTTATAGACTGTGGCAAAATTGCCTATATGAATGCAGCTGCCACTGTATTGAAGCCACACTACAGGAGAAGAGCTCAGTAGTACACATCACTGCAGTCTATCAGAAAGTTGGCTGGCCCTCTGAAAGCCCGCCATAAACTTCTGCTGTACCTTACGGCTTCGTTAACTTAGAGGTAAGCGATAGCAGACCCAGGGGTGGTAAAACTGCTTAAATGTTTCTGGCACCGTACTTCTAATTACCTCCATGCTCTAAAATGGTATGAATTAGCAACTCAGGCTTATTGAGGACCTTTTTACTGAAGAATGCGTTTGTTTTCAATGATTACATTTTTCATCTAGTGATGCAAATATTGACTTGTATCTTTGTGTATACAGGGCTCATCTGTAAAAGAGCCTGGTCTCAGCATGACTCCATGTCAAAGGTTAAATAAAATGACGTTGCTACATTATGGGTTGCAAATGCAGTGACACTGAAAGGCAAACTGTCCATTTGAAGTTCAAGCAAACACTACAGTGCTTAGGGTTACCATGTTTTGGGAAAAGCAGTTTTGAAGAAAAAAAAAAGGCATTCCCCATGGGGTCAAATTTAAAGCTGAATCCACACTGAGTAGCAAGGCCAGGCGTCAGGTTTATGATTTGTGTGTCATCTGGAAGGGATGGAGATTGTGTGAACACAATAGTTGACAAACAATATCAATCCATGAATTATGAAAGGAGAATCATAAGAGACAAACTCACTGAAGACAGCATCAACCTCTTTAAAAAGAGGAGCGACACTCAAACGAATAACGTTACCAAGGCATTCAGCGTTGAGGTCATCTGGAATGGGAAAGGTTAGTTAAAAACCAAAAAATATATATTGTCAAACGCTTAGTGCTTGAACTTGTAGGGTGAAAAATGCATACTTATAGAAGGTTTCTGTTGTGCTTGTATGCCCACAGCTGCCAACAGGCAAAACAACCTATAAGGCATTTGACAAATTATGATTGATTAAAAGGAGGAAGAGCACAACTCAAATGTTTGCGTCACATAAGACTCTTCTAGGCCTGCTACTACTTACCCTGAGCTAAGGAAAGGAACCATTGTAGAACAGAATTGTTTTGATAAAATACACAGCTACAGAATGTAATATTTGACCCAAGGTGTGCAGCCCACAGGTATTCAACTTTTACCCTATGACAAAGGCTTCCCACACTCAGTCACCTGAACCCCAAAGGGCTGCACATTTTCTTTTTATTTCCCTAGCCCTACAAAGCTGATTCAAATAATCAACTAATCATCAAGCTTTGTTAATGTGAATCAGCTGTGTAGTGTTAGGACAAAAACCAAAATGCACACCAAGTTTGGGAAACACTCCCCTGCCCTACGAGCCTGCTGGTTTTCTGTTCTAACTGATAATGACTTGCACCCACCTGGTGTCCCAGGTCTAGATCAGTTCCCGATGACAGGAGAACAATGAAGAAATGCAGTGGAACTGGCTTTGAGACCCAGAGGTGAGTTTGAGGGCTATAGCTGTTCCTGCTCCTCACATGTCACTGTTTGCCACTGGCGTAATTGAATGAGGGGTTATGCTGGATGTAACCGGTGTGAAATGGCTAGCTAGTTTGGGGGTAGTGCACTGATAGCGGTTCAATCGGTGACGTCACTCGCTCTGAGACCTTGAAGTAGTTGTTCCCCTTACTCTGCAAGGGCCGTGGCTTTTGTGGAGCGATGGGTAACTGTTGTATATGTGTGCAAAGGGTCACTGGTTCGGGACAGAAGTAAAACTGTTACACGGGCACCATTTAATTTGTCATCGATCGCTAGACCAGATGTTTTTTTATTTTTCCCCCTACCTTTTCATTACGCAGACATAAGCAGAGTTGACACCATCGAGGTGTGGATGTTTACTTTAGACACTCGTTATTTTTCTCCAGTTTCGTCCGACGAACAGACTGTAGTGGTAAAATAAAACGGGATAGATTTTTTAATGAAGTCCTAAGCATCACTCCAGTCAAAACAATCTCTGGGAACGTTTGATTCCAATATATGTAGTTCTGTCTATGGAATACATACAAAAATGTCGTAAAAAAATAGATATGTATAAAATATACTTGTCTGTACAGGTAAATGTAGGAAATCCAAAATGCACAAAAATATGTTTTTGTAATGTCTAAAATAAAATAATTGTGTATAATATACACTTGTCTAAAGAAATGCAGAAGCAATAAGCATTGTAAATGATGATAGAACACATCAAATGAATGTGAACATGAGGACACAAAGGAGAGATTTAATTAAAAGATCATCTTTTAATACTTTTTTATGCTGAAGATTTTTAAAGCTGAAAAAATCTATGTATGGCAAATCCACTCTTGGCAAATGGCCTCTTGAACAAAAATAAAAAATAGTTAACATCCTTGCTATTTCAGCCACTTGCTATGTTAAAGAAAAATCTCAGTTAATAATGAATGGATACAATTTGGAAGGATTTTCCAGAGTCATACCTCAGTAGGGTAGAGTGTCAGGTGGCACAACCATTGGTGCCATGAGGTCAAAGTGTGAAGGAGGGAGCAAGCCAGAGCGCTGTCTAGGAAGCAGTCCAGGCCCATGGCTTGGAGGCTTTGAGTTGGTCCCATCATTGTAATGCATTGTAGGGTATCTGCTGCCCCATAGACCTGCTGGTAGTGGGAAAGGTGTTAGTGTGACAGGTTAAAGGAAATACTCATAGCCTGTTATGCATTAAAGTATTACTAAGTTCATAGTATGTGAGGATCTTAAAACATCTAAGGTTAAAAAGATCATGCGTTCAGTATTAGTTGATAGATATTGATAACGTTCATATAATTATGTTAAAATCCGTCAAGCGTACAAAGGGTACGAATTGTGAGAGGAATGTGTAAACGTTACGTTGATTATTTTATTTTGTCGTGGGTAAAAGTGTTAATCTGTGATCTACTAAATGCTCTTAATCTATGAGCCTGAGATCGATTGCTCTGGTCTCCACTCAAATTCCCGGAGAAACCGCGGTCTTTCCTCGTTGCACTAAAAGTTCTCAATGAGTAAATATTACCGTATCACTCTCGCTATTCAGTGCCGTTCAAGTTGAGTTCCTGTGCAGGCACAGTATGAGGGTGCTAACGGTGCACATGTTCAACCCATGGGTCACTGAAGAAACTCTAGTGTGCTACCTCAGCCGGTACGTGACCATATTGCCAGGAGTGAGAGACATTAAGGACGCCCTTGGCATCTGGACAGGGAAGAGGCAGTTTCGTGTGCTGCTAAAGGAGGACGAGAGCGGCCATGATGGCTACCGCCATCCTCCCGCTTCCTTTTCCATCGGTGCAGACAGGGGCTACCTCATGTATGCTGGACAGCCTCGTTTCTGCAGGAAGTGTAGCACGTACGGGCACCTCGCCGATGCCTGCACCCAGACAAGGTGCAGAAACTGTGGGACTCTAGGCCATATAATGAGGGATTGCACCGTGCCCAAGCGCTGCAGTCTGTGTAACTCAGAGAACCACCTGTTCCGTCACTGCCCGAAGGCAGCCGCCTCTTACGCCAGAGCCGTGAGCGGGAAAAGACCAGATGAGGGAGAAAGCATGGAACTACGCGCTATTGAGGAGGTTGTGGATGAGCTGGTGATGGAGAGAGAACTGCGAGAGTCTGAGGAGAGCGGGAGTGAGACGCCATCATCATCTCACGAGGAGAGCGGAGAGACCGACAGGAGTTGGAACAACCAAGTGGAGGAGGAGAAGGGAGAGCCCACCGCTCCCTCGGCTCCGGAGAGCTGGACAACGGTGAGAGAGAGGAGGAAGTGCTCGGTGAAAAGGAAGCAGATGAGCCCTGTTTCCCCACTCATCCGCATGGAGGCGACTGAGAAGTCCGCTCTGGGCGAGTAAGTCTAAAACCACACTGGACCTCTACTCTAACAAGCCTGCTCTGAAGCAGGAACTAACAACTGTTAGAGTATATGGGGGGGGGGGGGTTTGGGGTGTCGGCCAGTTCCTTTGTCTTGTCCTGCGTGACGATATATTGAACCCGTATATACGAAAATTGCATTTACCATTTATTGCTTAGTTAATAAAAACTATATAGTATACAATCGGTGACTCATCGTCATAATTGTCCTTATACCAGATTGAATTCACTCAACCCTAACAAGGGCGACAGTTTTTTCCCATTTGTCCTCCATTTGCTTCTCTGTGTGTTTTTTACAAGAAGTACATTTAAAAGATCAAAATGACGTGGAGAGGTTTACGTGGGAATGGGTTCAGGGAGAGTCGAGGTGGAGTGTCGGCGGGGTGCATTCTACAGGGGTTGATGTCAGGGGCGAAAATCTGATATCAACCTTGGAGGGGACAAGTACATGAAAATTTTCTCAGGGGCAATTCCTGAGGGGGACACCAAAAGTAGTGCTGTCACACAGCCTACGTTGTAATATGTTAAATGTATATTGAGGGACCATAATCACTACTACTGGATAATTGTTAGGTACAGTAGTTAACTGAAGGGTTGTCCCAACTTGTTTAAATCATTATAATACTACTAATAATAATAGTTATAGCAGTGTTCCTTATCAGTCCAGTATGTATGCAGGTATTCGTACTTACAACCAGCAATATCAAGAAAGGCCAGTAGGCGGCAATGGTACTGTACACTGTATGGGAGCAGTTATCATAAATACAATAAACATGGTGTGATCTCATCGTAAAGAATCTCCATTGAGAACCATCAATTGACCTTTTAATTTGACTTTGATACATTTATATAGTCATTAAATATGTGCACCTGGCCTGAGTCTACTACAATATCTTTACAAGAACAAAAAGCTTAAAATAAGTACAGTTCTAAAAGCAAAATAACTACTTCAATGAAAAACCCAAATAAATCAAACAAAATATCCTTCAGTCAGTGTCTCAACTCTTCAAACAGCAGCTATGGACAAGTATGTCACACAAAGTATGCAATTTTAAATAAAATAACATGAAATAAATCATTTGTAAGTGTACTGTCATGTACTAAGAACTGAAAACTACTAAACAAAAGAACAAATATCAATTACACCAGGGGTTCTCAAACGGGTCCATGGACTAATTGCAAGGTGTCCGTGAAATAAAAAAGTGTAATGAATGTAGTCAGTACCACAAGGTTTCCAGTAAGTTTACATATAATATAGAGGGGGTGGTGGTCCCTGAGGACCGCTGAAAACCTTGCCTGCCTTGCCTCAAAATATGCAGGGGTTCCAGTACCCAAAAAAGGTTGAGAACCACTGCTATACACACTACTGAACAAAAGAACCGAACATATGTTTGCAGGTTTCAATGGATCCAACAAATTGCTGGCAGATATTTTCCCTCTTGAGACTGTCCAGCCTGTCTTTATGTACATTACAGACAACTACGCCGTTCAGTCTCTCTTGGCCCATGCTAGCCCGTAGCCAAGTCTTTAACCTGCGGAGTGCACTGAAACTCCTCTCAGCCTCACATGAAGACACTGGCACCACAAACAAAATTTTGATCAGCACCTCAACTTGGTCAAACAACCCCCGCACCTCCACTGGAAGCCTCCTGAGGACCTCTGCTGCCTCTCCACTGCTGCTACAGGGGTATTTGTTGTGAAAGAGAGGGATCTGCACTGAAAGAGAATCTATGTTCAGCTCAGGGTACTGATCTAGAGACTCATCCAACTCCCCCGTGAGAAGCGCTCTTTCCAACTTTTGCAGGACGTTTAGACTGTCCTGGTCAAAACGGTCGCCAAACTGAACCTCCACACCATCCAACACTTTAAAAAAATTCTGCCCTATAGTGATCCACTGCTTTGCCAGCAAATCGTTTTGAGTGCGTCTCAATGGATTCAATAGAGTCAAAGTTGTTGCTTTCTCATACAGTGCAAGGTAGCTTTCGTCATTTCTCTTGCCCCTAAGAGATGACCGCACACACTCGACTGCAGCCTGCATACCAGAGACAGTCTTCTGCAGTGAAATGTTTAGACATTCAAGCTCTCCAAGAACAGCAGAGGCAAGTGTGAGGCCCAACACAGTCTTGCCTTTGCTGAAGTGCTCGAATAAGCCACTGGCAGTTGAAGCTGTCTTGGATGCAGTTTTTGCCATCTCCTCTAGGCTGCTGAGTACCCGCTCATACTGCCCTAGCACAGCTCTAATAGCAGTATTCCGCACAGTCCACCTTGTTGGACATAGGGGTTTCAGGGTGGTCAGATTTGTATCTTTGGACGTGGCAATTGATTCAAACATGCTCTTAAACTTTCCTGACTGGCCATAGAGGACACCTAACTGATGGACCCAAGAAAGGGAATCCCGGATCAGTGGGGAGGTTGAGCAGCCAGCCTGTGTAATCAGATTTACACAGTGTGCTCCACAATGGACATAGAGGGCTAATGGCTGCTGCCTCCTCACAATTGCCTGTGCACCTGTGTATTTTCCTGCCATGTTTGAGGCACCATCGTAACTCTGCCCACGTAAGCCAGACATGGGCAAATTGAGCCTCAACAACACATCAGTTGCCACTTTCGCAATGCCCTCGCCTGTTGTCTCCGACACCCTGTATAGCCCAATAAATTCCTCGTGAGGGACACGGTCATGGTCAACATAACGCAGACAGACACTCTCCTGTTCAGCACCAGAGACATCTTGAGTACCATCAACAATTAATAATTAAAATTGTACAATCGGAAGAGACCTAATCTCAGCTGCAATGCCTCGAATGACTGTATTGGCCATGATGTTCAGAATTTCATTCTGTGCTTTGGGGCCTGTGTACATTGTGGTACGCTCTGTTAACCACTTCAGTAAAATGGGATCATCCTCTTCTGCCCTGAGTTTCAAAAGCTGGTATAAATTCCCACTGTCATCCGTGTGGCCTCTAAAGGCTTGTCCCTGTCTTACTACATGCCGCACCGAACTAACAATTTTCATCAAGCAATGCCTTGCGTCCTCCTGCTGTTTACCCCACGCGCTGGATAACTGGACACTGATTGGATTTAGCTGGTGTGCTGTTACAGTTACAAAGTGGCGGTGGGTTTGGCAGTTTTGATGTGCTGTGAATTTTTCAATGGCTTTTCTCCAGTTCCTAAATCCTGCACAAATGAAGGCAGCATCTGCTCTTTGGCCAAAAGATGGCTGGCTTGAAAACCCTTGGCTACAGTGAAAACACAACACTCCTTTTATTGATGGATTATAATGTAGCCAGGGGAAATCGCGAAACCATCTCTCTTGAAACATCAACACTCTGTTTGCAAGAGTTTGCGGTTCTATAAATTGTGGGTGTGGCTGATATGGTTTTGTGCCATCACTGAGGTAACTGGACGATGCTGTGCCACTGTCCCCTATACTGGTGCTGCTGGCAACAAGGGTGACACCTGGTCCTGCCGTGGCTGTGACACTGTCCTCTGAAGTCTCTCTCCTTGGCTCTTTCCCTTTCGCCACCCTCACTGACTCAGTCTGTCTCCTAGAAAAGAAATAAGGTGTTTGCTGTACTCCTAACTACCGGTACCCAAAACTACACAATTCATCACAACAGCAATACCATTGCCTTAAACAAATCTTAGTTTAGTCACCAGTTTAAGTTGAGTGGGGGTATCCATGGCATTTTCCAATTATGTCCCTATTTTACAAATCAAAAAAATTGAGAAGCTTTCATAATGTTGCCAAACAAAGAGTCAACAAACTTACCTGAGACTCCCTGTCTCTGCCAGTCTGTCCCTGCCCATCTGTCCCCAGCTCTGCTGTCTGTGTGCCATCTGTTGCCTGCTATGCCTAATGATGACATTGTGAAACATTTCCATTAGCATTTCACTTCTTTCTTATGAACATTTTATCAACTCGTCTTTGCGATATTAGGCTACTAGAGTTCTTACTTTGCGTTTTGGTGTACTGAAAAATACTCTGATGTCCGTCTTTTTACTTTTTTCTGACATGTTTCTACCTGGCTGGCTGGCTGGCTGGCCGGTCTAGCTGCACACACACACATTTACACAACACATGCTGCAACGTTTTGAAATTTTAACATAGTTTGTTTCATATTGGCAGGCTTCCAACAATAGCTGAATTTGCAAAGCTAGCGAGCACCAATTCCGTTTCTGTGGTGTTTGCTATAATCTTTGCTACCTGGTTAAATAAAGTGAAGAAAAAAAAATAATTCACTAGCGACAATTTAGCTTTTGCAACGAAATATATTTAAGACAATGGTATAAGAGAGGGTAGTTTTGTTCAGTTTGGATTTCAGTTTATCGCTAACCTTATCACAGGGACTTTGAAGCACTACAGCTGCATGCTAATCTTGGCGCCACATAAATGGAATAGGTACTAGCTAGCTTGATAGTTAATGTTTGCTTTAGTTTGCGCGCTAGCTCTGCAAATGCAGCTAGTGTGTGAACCCTGCAACATTAAAAAAATATATACATTGCTATGGCGCGATTGACTGGATTACCTCACGTCAGTTACGTACATCGAGTGCCTTTCGGACAGTAGATACGAACCCTCTATTACCTTGCAAGCTAAAGAACTGGCAGTGGATCAAATCATTGTGAGGCAAAGGGCGGGGGGGTCGCAATCTTGTGAAACTTAAACGCGCTATTAAGTGTCTATAATCAGCACAAGTGCTTTAATTGCGTATTATTAATATTATTGAAATTACATAGTTATGTTTACAGTGATATATTGGGGGGGACAAATCATATTTTTCCCAGGATGGGGGGGTCGTGTGTCCCCCCTGGGATTTCCGCCTATGGTTGGTGTGCTATGTGGGAATAGGGATTTAAAAATAGTAGGAAGTTTTTCGGCAGTACACGGGAGGGTTTTAATAGTGTTAGGATTTATGTTTATGTACTATAGCCTGTTAGCATATTGTTTGAAGATGAATATTGTTTTGTTACACACACACACACAAACAATACAGATGGGTGTGTGTAGGTGTGTAAGGACTGACCAACACAGGCCATAAAAGCTGTGGTCAGTCTGGAGAGGGGAGGGGTGCATCTCTCTAGGCCAACCAGGAGGTTAGAATACTGGACAATACCATATTAGGAACTGTTTCAGTGTAGAATCGACAGACACAAGACGGATCTAATCTACCCAGCAACCAGATGTGGACAAAGGGAAGCGCCAAGGGGCTTGGACAAATCCGAGGGCCAGCAAAGGCGGGGCCAAGTCTAAACCGCGCCCAGCCTCTACTGTGATAGGCCAACAGGCGCGTTGGAACTACGTCATCACTGTATAAGAACAGCTGGTTACGTACTTCCTGCCAGTTCTCTGATCTACCCTGCGCGGAGATACTGTGAACCCGTATATACGAAAATTGCATTTGCCATTCATTGTTTGCGGTAATTAAACATAATTAAAGAAAGTTAGCAGACCTTGCTTTTTATTTATCCTGACACCGGATGTGTTACACGCAGCGTTCACAATAGTAGATATCGATTGGAGGGGTAAATGTTTTAGATTTATTAACGTATATGCACCATCGACACCCAAGGAAAGGAGGGAAATGCTTAACGACCTAGATGCTGTTTTTATGACAAACAGACAGGTGTTTATGGGGGGAGATTTTAATGTATCATATGGCCGAGGTAATCTAGGAGGGCATCTTGTAAAAGTCTAATAGGTAAATATAATTTGGTTGATACTTATAGTGGCGCATGCGGATGATCCAGGTTTCACTTGGGAAAACAGCAGGGGAGCGAGGAGCGGTATAGATTATCTGTTTGTTCCGCGTGGACTCGGCGTGTCCTCTGCGCGCGTCACTCCGGTATTCTATTCAGACCACAGTTGCCTGTCTGTGACAGTAGAATTAAAAACAATTGAATTTGGAAAAGGGTATTGGAAAATTAATAACGGCATTTTACATGACAAAACTTTTGAGACAAGATGTAGGTCTTTTTTCCAGGGCTGTGTAACTATGAAACCGTTTTATTCTACTGCCATAGAGTGGTGGGAGAGCACAAAATTAAGAATCAAGATTTTTATTCAGAATTTTTGCAAAGACAAAGTAAGTAATACCCACAAAGAATTTTATAAATTGCAGAATGAACTAAAAGATATACACATCCAAGGTAATTTGAGTGGTGGTGGATTAGATAAAGACAAATTGTGTATCCTGCAGAAAAAGCAGCATGCCTTTTTTGAAAAGAAAGCTCGAGACTTCATTTTTAAAAGTCAGCAAGATAAATGGGAAAATGATGAGAAGTGCTTTGCATATTTTTTCAAACAAATTAAATCACGGGGAAAGAGGAGGACTATTACTGCTTTATTGGACCAAAATGGGGAGATGGTTGAGGATGGAGATGGCATGCTTGGTGTCGCTACACATCACTTTTCTCAGCTATTTCAAAAACAAACAATTGATTATGAGAAGGGGACTAATTTTTTTTAAATGCGTGGATGTGCAGATACCTTTTGATATTAGAGACCAATTAAAAGGGGAATTGAAATTAGATTAAATGTATATGGCACTGAAGAGCATGAAAGATAAAGTACCAGGAGTGGATGGGCTCTCTAAAGAATTTTACATAGTTTTCTGGGATTTAATTGGATGTCATCTGTTGGAAGTGTTTAGAGGTATATTTGGTTTGGAGCATATGGGAGGTTCGATGTGCGAGGGGGTAATCTCTCTACTTTACAAAAAGGGAGACCCCAAGACATTAGCAAATTGGAGACCTTTAACAATGTTGTGTGTTGACTATAAATTATTACGCAAAGCCATAACTAATCGCCTATCTTCTGCCATGGCATATGTTGTTGGTTTAGACCAAACATGCGGTGTGGTGGGGAGAAAATTAACCTGGAATTTGCAGTTGCACAGAGACGTTCAAGCATATTTAGAGGAAAGGCACCTGCCAGCTATTACTGTGAATTTGGACCAGGAAAAAGCTTTTGACATGGTAAACCATGCGTTTTTATTTAGAGTTATGGGAAAATTTGGTTTTGGAAATAATTATATGAAATGGGTAAAAATTCTTTATATTAATGTGGGTAGAAAGGGTACATATTAATGGGAATATTGGAACTGTTAACAAGCAATTACAAGGTGTCAGACAGGGGGACCCTCTATCTGCGCTATTGTATGTTTTATATATTGAACCTTTCGCATGCGCAATTAGGACACATTACAACATCAAAGGCATCATTTTACCCGGAGGGTATATTCTAAAAATTTCGCAATATACGGACGACACAGTTTTATATTTACAGGACGACCTGAGCTTGAAAGAGTCTATCAAAGTCATTGATGAATTCTCTGTTGCCTCTGGGTCAAAGATAAACAAGAATAAAACAGAAATAAAATATATGGGACAGTGGAAATGGAGAACTGATCAGTTATGTGGTTTGACTGTGTGCACAGGACCAATGGTAGTGCTCGGCATATCTTTCGGGAATGAAATTAAAGATGACATGTTTAATTGGAAAGAAAAACTATTATCGCTTAATAAAAGATTGGGACTGTGGAAAGTGAGGCGACTATCTTTTAGTGGGAAGGTGTTAGTGCTGAAGGCGGACATTCTTCCTTCATTACTTCACCTTGCCTATGTGTTTCCCATGCCGGTGTCTCTCAGAAAAACTTTCATACGGGCACTGTTTAATTTCTTTTGGGGGGGATATGAGTACATCCGTAGAGATCGGATGTACCAGCCTATAGAGGCTGGTGGAAGGGATTTCCCTCATATTCCTCTCAAGCTATATGCGTTGTTCTATTCAAACGTTTGTTGTCTTTTGTCGTCCTCTGTACACAAATGTCACATTTTAATATAATTCTGGCTGTCTGTACCGTTAAGGTTCATGGTGGAGTGGGATAATAGTAAGCCAAAAACTGAAATTATCCCATTACATTTTAAGAAACTAGTGGAATGGGCAAAGAGAACGTAATCAACCACAGATTGCTATACGTGAAATTAATAGAAAATTGTCGTCCTAGAGACAGATTACCAATATCGCCTTCCACCTGGCTACGGACACAATTAAAAGGTTTAGACAACAGACTGAAAGATTTTAATTGGCTTGTTTTACACAGACGTCTTCCGGTCCGATCAACATTATATGATCATAATTTGACCCTGAATAAATTTTGTCCCAGGGACAATTGTTTCGCAATTGAAACAATTCCCCATGTTTTATGGGAATGTTCTTTTGCCAAATTAGTTTGGAGAAAAATTAAACTATTTTTCGAGATTTAAAAAAACATTGATTATGAAGGGGTAGCCAAACTTGAACTAAAAAATGTGGAAAGGGTGCAATTATTAGCATTAGTGACTCTGGTGTCCCTTATCAAGACCAGACTTTGGGAGGCCAGATGTGGTGCGGTCAATGACACCCTCAAGTGGTCACCGACGGGATAAGTTCAATTTATAAAACAGGACATTTGGAAAAGAATACAATTCGAAATAGATAAGTGGGGCATTGTATCAGTAAAACAGAAATGGAAAGGGATTTACCCTTCACTGTAAACGTATTTAGAGCCAATTGAAATGTAGGCTAAGCCTTTGTGCATATTTGATATACACTGAGGTTTATTCAGAGTTCACTTTGGTATATGTATATGTTTATATTTATAGAATTATTTGTATTGTTTTTTGGAGATTGTTAGAGGCATGTTAAACTTCAGGTTCTGCAGAACAGCACTTTTTTGAGGAGTTTTGCTATTGTTATATTGTTACACTACTTTTTGATACTGTTTTTATGAATCCATGTCATGTACAACGTAATGCACTGATTTTGTAATTGTATTTGAATGTGAAATGAAAATAAAAATTATTTCCCCCCCCAAAAAATAAATAAAATAAAAATCACTCGTGATTCTTTCTCCCCTTTTTCAGGTACGTTATTGATGATTAAAAAGAGTAATTTAAATATAATAACTCGCTAACATGTCAAGAGTGTTTAAGGTTTGTCTTAACTAACTTCCTCAATATGTTACTAAGTTTGCAGAGAGAAATATGAGCCCTGCTCGGTTGTAGATTGCAACGAAGAATAGCTTCGTACTGAGAGTAGCTGCCATTTTATGTCGATTGTGAATGAACATGTGCGTTGTTAATAAGAGAGTTTGCGGTGTTATTTGTATAATGGTTTTTCAAACACTTTATTGCCTGTTGATAAATTGAGTTATGGTTTACTGAGTTAAAGCTTTGTGCTTGACAGTTATATTGAAATTAGTATCGGTTTCAGTGAATTACAGTGTATACTGTTATGACTTGAATAAGCCTTGTACCCTACAAAACTCTATTTCCTGTAGATCTGTAAAATGTGTTACTTTGGTAAAATGATTGCACTAAAAGTTCTCAATGAGTAAACATTACCGTATCACTCTCGTGATTCTTTCTCCCCTTTTTCAGGGGCGTAACATTAGCAGGAGACCACCAGGGACATCTATGATCGGCTGACAGTCTTGGTTAAACCACATGTATTCTAAAGCAATATTCACCTGCTTGCATAGAGTAAGGATTCACTCTTTTGGGGACACTGCCAGTGTTCCCCTGATATCCATATGTCCACATCGGTGGAGGTGGTGGTACACACTTGTTCTGTAAAAAACATCAACACATTTTCCAAATTGTTAGTAATATTATCACAGTTAAAATACAATGGTTGTTCACTGTTTTTAATTTCATTGAATTTAAGTGTGTACCTCAGCCTTGGGCTCAGTTTTGTTAACCCATCTGCAGAGTTGGATCCCAGACAATCTGAGGAAGAAGATATTAGCAATGTGAAGCAAGCCGCAATAGTTTTTTTTTAATCCACTCAATTGTCTCTACATAGAATATAGTGTTAATATCCAGTTCCTTACAGATCTGTCTTTGTCCTCAGGTAGATGAACCTCCTTCTTATTAACTCTTCCACTCCCAAAGACCCAGCTGAGCCAGCCTCCACTGTTATTGTGAACAGCAGGGGTCTCGGGCTCAGCCACCGGCCGGCTGCCAGTCTGGCACTGAGGGTTGGCCTCGGAGTGTTCCGGCTTGGTGATGGACATCATAGCAGGATGCTCAACATATCTAAGTCGGACATCTGTAATGTGGGAGAAGTCAGGCCAATCTGCTTATGTCACCATACAGAACAATTACTAGCTGACAGGTAGAAACGTCTCGCTCTGATACTCTGTTACAACCCAATCTTAACCTACACGCAGTCACAGGGATAACTGGGAGGTTACTCCAGGACTCTGCGATCGTATTGTTTTGGTTGCAAAATCAACAATTCCCTGCATATTATACAAGGGCTTACAAATTTGACCAATCACCAAACTATTTCTGCATAAAATAGTCACATCATCACAATATTATCGCATAGAACTGACCCATTACCACAGTACAAAAAGAGGGTTCGCAATTTCAACCAATCACCGCACATTTACTGCATAATATGGTTCAATCAAGCTACACGTCAACACAGTTTTTTCCCTTGTCAGCGCATTTTTGCAACAAATTGGACAAAACAAATGCATATTGCTATGCAAAATGTCATAATTGTTGCTGCAAAATCTAGCATACTTATCTGCAAATATAAAAAAAATCCATGTGAAATCCTGGAGAGATTCACTGGAGTATGAAAATGTATACACTCACTACTGTAAGTCGCTCTGGATAAGAGCATCTGCTAAATGACTAAAATGTCAAAGTAAAATGGAGCTAAACCTGTTTTATGTAGAAAATGCATGAAAGTATTACAGATATACACTCACATGAGCCATACATTTAACCTATCACAGCTAATTCTCACACTATCACAATGGTAATTTCTTTACTAATTAGGTAAGTTTAAGTGACCTCTTCTCTTGGAATAGAAATCCACAGGTGGAGTACACGCTCCACCATCCCATTTCCACAGTGGTGCCACCATGGGGATGATGGGAGGTGGTTGTGGATGATTGTGTCCACTCTTCACAGGGACACTGGTTGTGAGGAAGATCTCCTCCCTCTCTGCAGGGACACTAGCCTTTGGGACGATCCACTCCCTGTGTGCAGGGACGCTGGCCTTCAGGAGGATCCCCTCCCTCTGTGCAGGGATGAGGCCTGATGCTCTGAGGATCTTCTCCTTTCGCACAGTGACAGTAGTTGTTGGAAGAATCCCCTCCCTCTGTGCAGAGACACTGTCTGTGAGGAGGATGTCCTCCCTCTCTTCAGGGATGAGGCCTGATGCTCGGAGGATCTCCTCCCTCTGCGCAGTGATGCTAGCTGCTGGGAGAACCCCCTCCCTCTGTGCAGGGACACTGGCTGTTTGGAGGATCTCCTCCCTCTCAGCAGAGACACTTGCCTTTGGGACAATCCCCTCCCTGTGCGCAGGGACGCTGGCCATTGGGACGATTCCCTTCCTCTGCGCAGTGACACTGGCCATCAGGAGGATCAACTCCTTTTGTGCAGGGATGAGGCCTGATGCTCTGAGGATCTTCTTCTTCTGCGCAGTGATAGAAGATGCTGGAAGAACCCCCTCCCTCTGTGCAGAGATGAGGCCTGATGCTCGGAAGATCTCCTCCCTCTGCCCAGTGATGCTAGCTGCTGGGAGAACCCCCTCCCTCTGTGCAGGGACACTGGCTGTTTGGAGGATCCCCTCCCTCTCAGCAGAGACACTTGCCTTTGGGACAATCCACTCCCTGTGCGCAGGGACGCTGGCCATTGGGACGATTCCCTTCCTCTGCGCAGTGACACTGGCCATCAGGAGGATCAACTCCTTTTGTGCAGGGATGAGGCCTGATGCTCTGAGGATCTTCTTCTTCTGCGCAGTGATAGAAGATGCTGGAAGAATCCCTTCCCTCTGTGACGGGATGAGGCCTAATGCTAGGAAAATCTCCTCCCTCTGCGCAATGATGCTAGCTGCTGAGAGGATCCCCTCCCTCTGTGACGGGATGAGACCTGATGCTCGGAGGATCTCCGTCTTCTTTGCATTGATTATAGCTGCTGGGAGAACCCCCTCCCTCTGTGCAGGGACACTGGCTGTTTGGAGGATCCCCTCCGTCTGTACAGGGATAAGGCCTGATGTTCGGAGGATCTCCTCCCTCTGTGCAGTGATGCTAGCTGCTGAGAGAATCCCCTCCCTCTGTGCAGGGACACTGGCTGTTTGGAGGATACCCTCCCTCTGTGACGGGATGAGGCCTGATGCTTGAAGGATCTCCTCCCGCTGCACCGCAACTTCGGCTGCTGTGATGATCTGCAGGTATAATATAGAGCATATAGTCATTCCCTAAAAAATCAACCACTTGGAATCTATAACATCATTGACACATACACTGAGTGTATTAAACATTAAGAACACCTTCTCTTTCCATGACATAGACTAATCAGGTGAAAGCTATTGATGTTAATTGTTAAATCTTCTTCTCAGTGTAGATGAAGGGGAGGAGACAGGTTAAAGATTGATTTTTAGACAATTGAGACATGGATTGTGTATGTGTGTCATTCAGAGGGTGAATGGGCAAGACCAAAGATTTAAGTCCCTTTGAACAGAGTATGGTAGTAGGTGCCAGTCGCACCGGTTTGTGTCAAGAACTGCCATGCTGTTGGGTTTTTCCCGCTCAACAGTTTTCCCTGAGTATCAACAATGGTCCACCACCAAGGGGGGAGGGCAACTCAATAGGAAGGTGTTCTTAATATTTTGTTCACTCAGTGTAGATCAATCCCTAGCATAGACTTTCATTTGTATGTGTACTGATACTGTAAATACACAAATTATATTAATGTTATCTACAATATATTATAATACCGTAAGCCTCCCTTATGCAAAGGCATTTCCTCCTACAATTTTGAGCTGATTTTCTTCACCTTAGCAATATTTTGTATCTTTGTTAATTTTCACATTTATTGTGTTTGGAATGACACTGTTACTACAGGAGATGATGCTATCATAAAGTATTTGATGTAAGTATGTAGGATAATTACCCATAATGCTCACTGACTGAACATTCAAAATTAACATGGCAATTATTGACGCATTCACATGCCGTCGGAAACTTGGAACCTCAGAGTTCAAATTAATGTAAGTTATCAGTGTAGAGCTTCCTACTGGTTGATTCTGATACTTCACAAGTGGGAAACTTGAAATCATCATTCCATAACGAGTTCGCGAGTCAGAAATGTCAGAATTTCCTAGTTCCGACTTGAAGGGCCTTCTATGATGTAGGGCAGGTCAGTAACCAAATTATTTTACTGTGCCCAGTTGCACACACTTTTATGGTAACACAAGTTGCCAACGGTGGATTCAAAATGAGTAGCCTAACAATTATTTACATGGCCCCAGGTACATTTGAAACCAAATTATTTTTCTGTGAGAAATCAATAATAGATGCAGACATAGGATAACAGTCAGCAATTGACAGTGAGCAATGAGCAAGATAAGCATAGACGGGAAGTTGACAAAAGCTTATTATTAGTGTAAATAAATTGTATTTCTGTGGTTGCAGTCCTCAAAGATTGCATTGAATTGAATTAATCAGATCCAATGATTTACTGCCTGTAGGGTGGGGTACCGCTAGTTATAATCACCATCTCAATCATTATCACCATACCATCATAGACTTATTCTTCTGTATCTGAGACTCATCTGACACTACCTTAGACATGGCAGTCTGCAACTCAATACACTGCCCCTGCATGGTGTTCAGCGTCCCCTGCATGTGGTTAATCGAATGCTTAACATCGTTCAGCAGGATCTGAATCTCAAGCCTGCAAGAAATCAGGCGGTTCAACATACTGAGATGACGAGAGGCTTCAGACCATGCCCATTGGACCATCTTTAGGATTCTTTCTCACTTAACACCAATCTTATTAGGAATGTAACTTTGTGCAGAAGATGTTACTATAGTGTTATTTAGAAGGAAAAGGTGTACTTTGTCAGGCGCCAAAAGGATGACAGGATGTCTCCCTGCTCCAGTGAGCTCTGCTGGCAGGTCTTGCTCACTGTTGGAGGAACGGGAGCCAAATTAGAGGAAACATATCTATGGTTGTTCAGCAATGAAACATTCATGGCATAATAGGGATTGCCCTTCCCTGTGAAAAGAATAACAGCTGGGGTTTACTTTCTCACTTTTAGATAATGTAATACAATCTTTAAACCCATCAGAAGTGTAGTGCTTATCTCCATGAAAATATTGGTCCATGTTATTTATGGCTGCATTGTCCCAATGTTGACCACTAGTTCCAACTTGTGATGAGAAGGTCTTGATGAAACAATCAAGTCAACATTTTGTTAGACATTTCAGAGATAGCATTAACAATTGAGACAGTGCTTCCAGATATTGAGGTATCTTCCTTCTGAGATATGTAAAAAAAAAAAATATGGTGTGTGTACTCGCATGAAAGGCATCCATGATTCTAGATTAAGCCAATCATGTACGTGATTACCATCCTATGGGTCAGCAATGGAATGATTGCTACACAGCTTTCAGAAGACTTTATGTCTTGGGCCTGGATGAATCATTGAAATACAAGTAATATTGTGATGCATAATTGCCATTATAATTTGGAATATTCCATCAAAGTTATTTGTTTTGACAGTCAAAACAAGTCAATCTTAAAATTAATCACTTGAATTGAGTAACTTGAGTTGACGGAAGTAGCAACTTTATATTCTGACCTAGACACTGATTTGTGCAATGCCTAATACATAATCTATGCATGTTATTGGCCATTGGACTGCTCAGTCAAAACAACAAACTTTTACGATTAATCACTTGACTGGAGTAACTTGAGTTCGGACCTAAAACATTAAAAGTAGGCTATAGCTTGACGCATATCCTTACCTTGGACAAGCGTATCCAAAAGGCCTATTCAGTCGTACGTGAAGATACCTTTAGGCAGATAAAAGCGCGGTACGGGTTGAGACACGCTCGGTATTGTGAATCTGTAACACTGATATAAAAGCACGTTTTCATTTATAATTTACACTGTAGAATGACCTGCAAGCCAATCAGAATCTAGTTTTAAACAATACCGTGGGTTCTATGGAACGTCACAAACATATTAGGCCACTTGCGTCACAGATTACAGTCACTGAACATGGGTTTAATAGCTATATTGGCTATATGTACAGTATATGCACATCGTATTGAATTGCGATTACATTTACTGCACCACTGTAATTATGTAGCCTAATCCTATGAGGATCATATGTGAAATGTCAGAATCATGGCACATGAAAACATAATTAAATTGACTGCAGATTAAAAAATTCACTGTGACACAATATCCATGTAATGTCAATTAAATTACGTTGAACCAACGTGGAATAAACATTGAATTGATGTATGTGCCCAGTGGGAAGTGATCAATTCGAAATGATTGAATACATACAGTATTACAAAGAAAGAGATACAAAAATTGCTTCGAAAAACTCTAATTTCCCTGGGCCACCCAAACGTAAAATGTATGTACGGATTACTGTACATCGTTTTGAATGAAAGCGTCTGCTTTCAAATCTCTGACTCGCACATATGTACAATCTCGCGATGTTTATTTCTGGCGCTTTCACGTTTGCGGGATTTTGTGAAGTAAATGATGCGCAGGAGAGCGCCATGAAATCAGTGACATGGTCAAGATTGCGCCATGAGAGGGTGTAACATTTCTAGCTGAGGAACAATTTTGGGGTTTTCTCACAAAGTTTATAGTTTTAGACTGCAGTTGAAATTTGTTTTTTTTTCTCACAAAAAATGATATCTAACCATACAATGAATAATTTTGTAATTAATCAAACCATTGACATATATTTTTGACTATTTCCAACGAACAAGCAAGCTATCGAAAAGTGTCAGCGTGTGTAGTTAAATTAGCCTGCTAACGTCTTCATAGCTAGTAGCATGTAATCAGGACATGACCAAACTGTTGCTGAGATAATGGATGTTGAAACTTCCAAGGAGGAAAAGGGGCATTGTTGAAACTCACTCATATGCTTGCGGTGTAAAAAAGGGGGGTGAATGCGATTCATACCCGAATACCCCAACCAAGGAGCAACTTCCAAAGAAGCTGAGAAGTGAACCATCAATGAGCCAGCTACAGGAAGGACATCGTTCGCATCCTCACGGCTAAAATCAAAGAGAGCGCAGATGACATCATGAATTTGGTGTAAAAGAACACAATCAATATAGTTAACCTGAAGAAATCGATTGATTTCAGTGCTGACGAAGTAAAAACTCTGAAGCAGCAGAACGCAACGTTGAACATTCAGGTTGCAAAGCAGGATAATAAACTCACTGAAATGGAGTCAAAGGTAAACGAGAATGACCGGTATAGTCGGAGATGGAGTCTTCGAATTTATGGAATAGCAGAAAAATCTGACGAGAACATTAAAGCAAGAGTGAAGGACATTTGCAGGGCAATAGTCCCGGAGGAGGAGCGTTAGGTACAGCAAATGTAGTGATGTAGTGCACCGCCTGGGTAGGCTAAGAGATGGGGAAAACAACCAGCCACCACGACCAGTGATCACGAGATTCATCTCCCGGACAGCGAGGGATATGACATGGAAAAGTGCAAAGAGAAATGACCTGAGGATCTGACAGCATTTGACAAAGAAGCTCTGAAACGTCTGTGGCCGATAATTGAGAGAGCAAGGAAGGAAGGGAAAAGTGCATACTTTGCGGGAGCTAAGGCTTTTGGTAATGGAAGGGAAATTCACGCTGACGCCTAGTTTGTTGACTGCTGGACTTATTGAGTTGTGCAGGACTGAGTTTTATTTGCTAATTTGATAAAACTAGATATTTCTTGAGGAAAGAGCATTGTTTGTGTGAGCCAAACATTCAAGAAACTCATGCCTGTTCTGTTGCACAGATACTGCGTTTTGGAAGTGTCAATGGTGATGATATGAATGATATTTGGTTTTCATTTGGTACTAATCGGTCAGCAGGTGTCCCTATTTTAAAAGGCAACTTTAAGGCTCATATATTGAGTCATGAAGCAGATAATACAGGGAGATGGATTATACTATTGGTAGATGTCAACCATGTTCAATTCATTGTTGTAAATACTTATGCTTCCAATAACAAGTCAAGTAACTGTATTTTATTTAGAGACATTGAGAGGAAAATAAGTAAAATTATGTCTAAATTTCCATTGGCCAATGTAATATGGGGTGGAGATTTTAATACAGTATTACATGATAATCTAGATAGATGGCCTCCTAAGCATAGCAATTCTGTTTGTGAGATAAGGAATATATGTCTAAGGTTAGGTGTTCTAGATATTTGGAGACATAAGAACCCAGATAAGATTATGTTTACATGGAGTACCAAAGATTTATCTATACAATCCCGTATTGATTTCTGGCTGATATCTGAAGATATGGCTGACAAGGTTGATACAGTCTCGATTGAACCATTGATTTTAACAGACCACAACGGCATCTCAATAAAGATAAATATGCATGGTTTGTCAACCAAAACAAGTTAAAGGTTACTGGAAAATGAACCAGACTTTACTAGAGAATTAAGTATTTAAGAAGGAAGTAGCGGGAATTAATGATAAATACAGGAATTGTGCCTGTGTTATGAATACGTTTGGAAGTTACTGGGAGCTAATGAAATTTGATTAAGGCTTTTGGCTATTTCAATGGGGAAAGAAATTGCTCGTGCCAAGAGAGAGAAAGAATATGACATCATAAAGGGAATAATGGATTAAACTAAAAAAAGGGAACTAACTAATCAGGAATTACTGGAGCTATCATCATTGCAAATGCAGTTAGACTGTATCTACGAGGAAAAGGCCCGGGGAGCGTTTGTAAGAACAAGATGAAAATGGATGGAAGAGGGAGAGAGAAATACAAAATATTTCTTTAATTTAGAAAAAAGGGCAGGCGAAAAGACTTCCTTCCATATGTCAATTAATGATTAATAATACTCCCAATGAAAATCCAAAAGAAATCTCTCAGCATGTTGCCCAGTTTTTTTATCAGAATCTGTATACATCAGCCCAGCCAACTTCCAATATGGATATTTTCTTAGACAATGTAGCAAACATTGCTAAGAAGAAATGATTTCAGGGATTTTTGTGATGATGAGTTATCTGAAATTGAGATAAAAGACTGTATTAAAAGCCTTAAGGACAATAGGTTCCCTGGAAATGATGGTTTAATAAGCGAGATTTATAAATCATTCAACGATAAATTGATTCCTTTCATTCTTGCTATGCTTCCTTATAGCAAGGTGTAATTACTTTGATTCAATGGACATGGGTGGGGGAATATTTGTGTGACGACCTAAAATGGGGACAGAAGCTCATCAGCACCCCATCTTATATGTCCAACCACCCTGAACGTCAGACTCTATTGAAGCACATACAGTGGTGTAAAGTACTTAAGTAAAAATACTTTAAAGTACTACTTAAGTAGTTTTTGGGGGTATCTGTACTTTACTATTTATAGTTTTGACAACTTTTACTTTACTACATTTCTAAAGGAAAATAATGTACTTTTTACTCCATACATTTTCCCTGACACCCAAAAGTAATCGTTACATTTTGAATGGCTAGCAGGACAGGAAAATTGTCGGTTGGATGTACTGCCAAATTCTCTAAAATGACTTATGGTAGAGAAATGATCATTCAATTCTCTGGCAGCAACTCTGGTGGACATTCCTGTAGTCTGCATACCAATTGCACAATCCCTCAGAGCTTCAGAAGTCTGTGGCATTGTGTTGTGACAAATATGCACATTTTAGTGGCCTTTTGTCCCCAGCAAAAGGTGCACCTGTATAATGATCATGCTGTTCAATCAGTTTCTTGATATGGTGCACCTTTCAATGTGGATGGATTATCTTGGCAATGGAGAAATGGTCACAATTCATTTTTTGGGGCGTATAGAACATTTCCGGGATCTTTAATTTCAGCTCATGAAACATGTTTTTTTGTTCAGTATAGTTGATTACAAATATAGCAGTATACAGTCCTCCAGATATCTGTTGACAAGGACATACATCACTGTGTATTTGTTACTCTGTACATATAAAATGGCCAAACATTGTTTTGTTTGTTGCCATTTCCCATTGTTACTAACTTGTACTGGTTAAAAGTATGATTAAAGAAGAAGAAAAAACGTGTATGTTTTGCAAACCATGTTTAGTATATCTGAAAGAGACAATGACAAATTCATGGTTCAACAAGATATTATAGTCATCAAAAGGGTAGAATTTTAGCATTGATATACTTATGATACAGTACTTTACAGCTTTGATTGGTCACAGAATATATGACATGAAGGGGTGATGTAATTATCTGAATTACTGTAGATTTTAATAGTTTAGTTAATCAAAACTGAGGTATGGTTATAGGTCCAATGGGTGTTGTTCATATACCACTCTCAGACTCAAAATCAATATATTAGATACATACTATTTATCAGCATATTGACAGATTATTGCTATCAACTGCTGGTTGCAAGTTATATTACCCTGTTTGTATCTTTTGGAACAATGGCAATTAAGTTGATTAAAATTAAGTAGAATAGATAGATGGGCTACCACTGGTGTCACAGGCATCACAGGTCTTGACCACCATGTTGCGATGCTTCTTTAGGATCACGTTGTTGTTGTCAGCGTAGAAGAGTACAGAGATGGGACTGAGCTTGGTGGATGCGCAGCACGCTTTGGGAAACTCATCTGGCTTCAGAAGGTGAACCTGCCATTGAAAACGGTAAATCAGACTCATTCATACATGCACTTTCATATAGTCAATGATAATATCCTGTTATAAAAGAGAGATGGGTTATTTAAGCAATAAGGCCCAAGGAGGGGTGGTATATTGGCCATATACCACAAACCTCAGAGGTGCCTTATTGCTATTTGAACACCTACTCATTCAAGGGTTTTTCTTTATTTTTACTATTTATTTTATTTATTTAAACAGGAGGGGCTCATTGAGATTTAAAATCTATTTTTCAAGAGCGTCCTGGCCAAGATAGGCAGCACCAAGTCATTACAAAAATTACAGACAAACAACATGAAAAACTACAAGTAATCTAGTAGAAACCATTGAATTCACAAGAGTATAACAAAAATCAAAAACAGCAAATTAAAAACATTGACAGGTCAGAGAATCAGTCTCAAGATCATTCATCAGTGATTTAAAAATACCAATCGGGACAAGTTCTTCCAGTTTAAAAGTATTTTGTAAGGCGTTCCAAGACGATGGCGCAGAGTACATAAAAGCCCTTTTACCAAATTCAGTTCGGACATTTGGAACAGTTAGCAGGATAAAGTCCAGCGAACGAAAAGAGTACCCACCACATTCCTGAACAATAAAAATGCCCAAATAAAAAGGTAGTAAACCCAAAATGGCTTTATAAATCAAAGTATACTTGTGACTGAGCCTACAAGTGACTAGAGAAGGCCAACCAACCCTGGTATACAAAGTGCAGTGGTGAGTAAGGGTTTTGCAGTTGAAAATAAATCTCAAAGTACCATGGTAAAGGGTGTCAATTGATCTCAGACACTGAGCCGAAGCATTCATGTATAAATCATCCCCATAGTCTAGTAAAGGCATAAATGTAGCTGATACTAGCCTCCTTCTGGCTTCAAAAGAAAAACAGGCCTTATTCCTAAAATAAAATCCCAATTTCAGCTTCCATTTTTTTTGTAAGTTGTTGAATATGCAATTTAAAAGAGAGGCCGTCATCAATTAAAATTCCAAGATATTTATATGAGGTTACAGTATAGCATGATAAACTGTATCAAAAGCCTTAGAGAGATCAATAAAAAGTGAGACACAGTGCTGTTTTTTGTCAAGGGCTTCAGTGATATCATTTAAAACCTTCATGGCTGCTGTAATTGTGCTATGCTTCTTCCTGAAGCCCGATTGGTACATTGATAAAATAGAGTTAGTAAATTAAAACTCTTTTAGCTGTTAACTCACAAGGGTTTCAAGTATTTTCACCAGGGGTGACAGCTTTGAGATTGGCCTATAATTTTTTTAAAGAGTTTTTAAAAGTGGTAGTACAAATGCTGATTTCCAGAATTTCATTACATTCCAGGGTTAGATTGAACAGATATGTAAGTGGTTCAGCTATGAAATCAGCTGCCAGATTTAAAAAGCAGGGATCCAAAAGATCAGGACCTGCAGGCTTTCTCTGATCTAAGGATTTCAGGGCTTTATGTACCACCTGCACTGAGAATGGCAAAAAGCTAAAAGTTTGACCAGCTCTCACTGGTTCATCCACACAGGGTTGTACAGAGACAGAGGACACTGAATCAAACAGCCTACCAGATGATACAAAGTGCTCATTGAAACAATTCAGCATTTCAGTTTTGTCATATACAGCAAGAGAGTCCTTCAAAACACATGACGGTAATTCATTAACATTACTGTTATCAGACATAGACTTAATAGCCTTCCAAAACTTTCTAGGGTCATTCAGGTTATCAGTGGTAACAGACATAAAATATTCAGACTTGGCCTTCCTGAGAAGAAAAGAACACTTGTTTTGTAACTGCCTAAAAATAAGCCAATCAGCATCAGAACATGATTTCCTTGCTTTAGCCCAGGCTAGATTACGGTCGTGAATAATACAAGACAGCTCAGAAGAAAACCATGGATTATCCCGCCCTTTAACCCTGAATCTGCGGAATGGGGCATGTTTGTTTACTATTTGTAAAAAACCATCATGAAAGAATATCCAGGCAGTTTCCACATCAGGGATAAGCTCAATCTTGCTCCAGTCAAAATAAAACAAATCATGAAAGAAAGCCTGCTCATTAAAACACTTCAAATTTCTCTTACGAATAAAACGTGGGTTTGTCTTAGGAACCTTAGTATTTCTAACAGCAACAACAGCACAATGGTCACTTAAATCATTACAAAAAACACCAACCGCAGAATATTTATGTGGAACATGTGTTAATATCAAATCAATCAGGGTAGATTTATCTGAGCATTTAAGATTTGGGCGAGTGTGTGAGTTAATCAACTGGGTAAGATTCATAGAATTACAAAACATTTTTAAATCATCAGACACCGGCTTTAACCAACACCAGTTGAGATCACCAATCAAGATCATTTCACTGTAAAGAAGTTTAGACATAAGGTGCGTCAAAGAAGAAAATGCTATTTTCTACATTGTTGAATAATAGTGAAGACATCAAAACTATGAAATAACACAAATGGAATCATGTAGTAACCAAAAACGTGTGAAACATATCAAAACATATCATATATTTGAGATTCTTCAAATAGCCACCCTTTGCCTTGATGACAGCTTTGCACACTCTTGGCATTCTCTTAACCAACTTCACCTGGAATGCTTTTCCAACAGTCTTGAAGGAGTTCACACATATGCTGAGCACTTGTTGGCTGTTTTTCCTTTACTCTGCGGTCCTACTCATCTCAAAACATCTCAATTTGGTTTAGGTCGGGGGATTGTGGAGGCCAGGTTATCTAATGCAGCACTCCGTCACTCTCCTTCTTGGTAAAATAGCCCTTACACCGCCTGCAGGTGTGTTGGGTCATTGTCCTGTTGAAAAACAAATGAATTCTGTGCAGTTAGAGATCCTGGTTGGAGTCCAGACTCCGTCGCAGCCGGCCGCGACCGGGAGACCCATGGGGCGGCACACAATTGGCCCAGCGTCGTCCGGGTTAGGGGAGGGTTTGGCCGGCAGGGATGTTCTTGTCCCATCGAGCTCTAGCGACTCCTGTGGCGAGCTGGGCGCAATGCACACTGACAGGGTTGCCAGGTGTATGGTGTTTCCTCCGACCCATTGGTGCGCCTGGCTTCCGGGTTAAGAAGGCATTGTGTCAAGAAGCAGTGCGGCTTGGCTGGGTTGTGTTGTGTTTTGGAGGACGCGCGGCTCTCGACCTTCGCCTCTCCCGAGTCGTACGGGAGTTGCAGCGATGAGACAAGACTGTAACTACCAATTGGATACCACGAAAAAGTAACAAACAATAGTTTTAATTTTTTTATAATAATTTATTAAAACAAATGATAGTCCCACTAAGCCCAAACCAGATGGGATGACGTATAGCTGCAGAATGCTGTTGTAGCCATGCTGGTTAAGTGTGAATTCTAAATAAATCACAGACAGTGTCAACAGCAAAGCATCCCCACACCATAACACCTCCTCCATACTTTATGGTAGGAAATACACATGCAGAGATCATCTGTTCACCCACACAGCATCTCACAAAGACATGGCAGTTGGAACCAAATATCTCAAATTTGGGCTGCAGACCAAAGGACAAATTGATTGTGTTTCATGGCCCAAGTAAGTCTCTTCTTATTATTGGTGTCCTTTTAATAGTGGTTTCTTTGCAGCAATTCAACTATAAAGGCCTGATTCACACAGTCTCCTCTTAACAGTTGATGTTGAGATGTGTCAGTTACTTGAACTCTGTGAAGCATTTATTTGGGCTGCAATATCTAAGGCTGGTAACTCTAATGTACTTATCCTCTGCAGCAGAGGTAACTCTGGGTCTTCCATTGCTGGGGTGGTCCTCATGAGAGCCAGTTTCATCATAGCGCTTGATTGTTTTTGCAACTACACTTGAAATATTCCGTATTGACTGACCTTCATGTCATAAAGTAATGATGGACTGTTGTTTCTCTTTGCTTATTTGAGCTGTTCTTGCCATAATATGGACGTGGTATTTTACCAAATAGGGCTATCTTCTGTATACCCCCCCACCTTGTCAAAACACAATTGTGTCAAACGCATTAAAAAGGAAAGAAATTCCACTTTTAAGAAGGCACACCTGTTAATTGAAATGCATTCCAGGTGACTTTCTCATGAAGCTGGTTGAGAGAATGCCAAGAGTGTGCAAAGCTGTCATCAAGGCAAAGGGTGGCTACTTTGAAGAATCTAAAATATATTTGGATTTGTTTAACACTTTTTTGGTTACATGATTCCATGTGTTATTTCATCATTTTGATGTCTTCATTGTTTTTCTTCAATGTAGAAAATAGTAAAAATAAAGAAAAACCCTTGAATGAGTAGGTGTCCTAAAACGTTTGACCGGTAGTGTAGAGCCTTCAGTGCTTTTTTCTCGTGGGCTGTGGCCCCCCTTGTCTGAATTCGGTCAATATGTCCTCCAAAATACTTTATAGCCCACTGTGGCAAAGACTATACTTTCAGGAGTTAAACACAATAAAATAAAATAAATCACCTTTGGAAGAATGAGACAATCTAGCTAGTGACTTTATGAAACACAATATTTGGAATTTGTATTTTATATTATGCCAACGATATAGGAAAGCATCTGGTGGCAAAATAGCCAAAAACATAAAATCATGAATTAATTCAAGGTTTACAAATATGCCTAATCAATAAAACATTATGTCAGAAAACAATAGTCTAAACCCAATGTCTCTACCATATATGGTTGAAAAGTTACTGACGATTTACTGAGAATTTAACCTCACAACACCAAATATGGAACACATACAACCAAGTGCGGTGCAGTCTAAACTAGTAATGGTCACAGCAAATGATCGTTGATATTTCATCAACACTGTCAAGTACAAGTATATGAATGTTATAATATTGTAGAGAACAATGTTACGCACGCCTCTGAAGAGGGAACGCAACACCCTGCTACAACTCAACTCCCCGTGAAGTGAAAGAGGTATGGACTGTAGGTGTGAGAAAGGACAACAAAAGGCAGAATTGACCATTTACTAGGATTTTATTCCTTACACGGTAATATGGGGAAAAGGGGCTGGACGGAACCAAAGCAAAGAAAGTAAATGTCAAAGCCCCCCTCTCCTATCTAACATGCCTACCCACTACGTACCTAACTTAGCACCACCTGGTGCCCTAACCAAAATACAGGG
The DNA here is from genome assembly GCF_016432855.1 of Salvelinus namaycush. Classification (NCBI taxonomy): domain Eukaryota; kingdom Metazoa; phylum Chordata; class Actinopteri; order Salmoniformes; family Salmonidae; genus Salvelinus; species Salvelinus namaycush. The sequence goes on from NW_024060930.1 coordinate 180,260, forward strand.
AGTGGTCCACCCAGGTCTTACCTAGTGTGCCTTGACTACTATGTATGCCCGCGGGCCTCTTGCCTAAGCACTCCCTAGGTGCCTTCCCCTTCCTCCCTGGGAACAAATGAAACAGGAGAACAAACAATTTCAATAATCAAAACAGTACGTCCTATTGACACAGACATAATCAATCAGCTCCCTCAGCAACAACTAACTCAGTTAATTACCCACAGCCATCGGCCTCCTCTCTCAGCAATCCTCAATCAGCAAAAATATCTTTTCACAATCAATCTCCCTCTGCATTCATTCTTCTTTTTTTCTTCTCCTGAACAGAACACTGGCTTTTATATAGCTTCAGGAGTCTAATTGGATCCAGCTGCGTCTTGACGAGGGGGCGGGGTCAGCTCCAATTAGCCATGGAGTTGACCAATCAGCTGCTTGGGGAGAATTCAGGAAGCCATCTCCTGAAACACACACACTCAAATACAAACTACAACACAGAAACTGGGGAACGTAACAAACAAGCTAATGATTAATTCTATGTAATTTCTAATGACATCAGGCAAAGAAAATAACGTTTGTACATGAATTTCGTAGCTCCCTCTTGAATTGACCCTTTTTCTCTCTACATTGTATAGCAAGTAAGTGAATATATAAAAATAATATATGTCATTCATCAGACGCTTTTATCCAAAGCGACTTACAATAAAACCTGCTGTCGTTTATGTATGGGTGGTGACGGGAATCGAACCCACTACCCTGGCGTTCCAAGTGTCATGCTCTATCATGGTCATGGGTACACCTCAGCCACGCTCAAGGTCCTAAACGATATCTTAACCGCCATCGATAAGAAACAATACCGTGCAGCCGTATTCATTGACCTGGCCAAGGCTTTCGACTCTGTCAATCACCACATCCTTATCGACAGACTCAACAGCCTTGGTTTCTCAAATGATTGCCTCGCCTGGTTCATCAACTACTTCTCCGATAGAGTTCAGTGTGTAAAATCGGCTTCCTGTAGTCCGGGCCTCTGGCAGTCTCTATGGGGGTGCCACAGGGTTCAATTCTTGGGCCGACTCTCTTCTCTGTATTCATCAATGATGTCGCTCTTGCTGCTGGTGAGTCTCTGATCCACCTCTACGCAGATGACACCATTCTGTATACTTCTGGCCCTTCTTTGGACACTGTGTTAACTACCCTCCAGACGAGCTTCAATGCCATACAACTCTCCTTCCGTGGCCTCCAACTGCTCTTAAATACAAGTAAAACTAAATGCATGCTCTTCAACCGATCGCTGCCTGCACCTGCCCGCCCGTCCAGCATCACTACTCTGGACGGTTCTGACTTAGAATATGTGGACAACTACAAATACCTAGGTGTCTGGTTAGACTGTAAACTCTCTTTCCAGACTCACATCAAACATCTCCAATCCAAAGTTAAATCTAGAATTGGCTTCCTATTTCGCAACAAAGCATCCTTCACTCATGCTGCCAAACGTACCCTCGTAAAACTGACCCTCCTACCCGATCCTCGACCTCGGTGATGTCATTTACAAAATAGCCTCCAACACTCTACTCAACAATTATAGAAATTATAACAATTATATTGTTAATTATAGAAATGTTGTGTATTTCTATAATTCAGACTTGGCAAAAATGCTTGTGCTAGAGATGTTGTAGCTAGCTAGCTTGCTAGCTAACATTAACTTTAGTAACTGTTGCTAAGCGATCGACTTTTGCTTCCTAGTTAGCTAGTATTAGCAATTTTGCTACTTTTTATGTCCTAACAATTGTTTATTTTTGTATTGCAATGTTCCTCATTTTAGAAACAACTGTCCTGGATGAGGTCCAGTTGGATGTGCCATTGGATGATGTGCCAGATGTTCCACAGCTGCCAGTCCTCCTTGATGTCCAGAATGCTGCTATCATCCCTGAGGATGTGCCAGATGTGCAGACTATCCTTGAGGTACAATTTTCTGAAAGTTTGGAGTTTTATGTTTGAAAAATATCCCAGATATTCAAGTTGTGTCTCTTTGACATGAAACAAATCTCTTGTCTGCTTTCTGCTTTAGAAGGCCACTGGCAATTGGCAGTTGATTCCGATTAGGTTCAGCCCCCTGTACTGTGGGCCTGTTGTGATCAGGGTAAGAGACCCCCCACACGCACACACATCACGGTTACTATGTTTACAGTTTCCAACATGAATGTATTGTAATGTGCAGAACAATGCCGGTCCGGTGGTTAAAGCTTGGAGAACTTTCCAGTTCATCAGCCCCATCATCACCTACATGCGTGGGGGATCCCAGGTATGTGTCTTTGTAACTTCCTAATCTACATTGTCAGTGTGTCACAGCGATTGCTGAAGTGGTTTTGTTGATGTTGTCTTGTTGTTTATCTCAACAGCAGGTGGTGGTGAGGATGCACCACGTTAGTAGGGTGAGAGGCCTGGAGACTCAACTGGTGTGGGCCATCTCCAAGGAGACAGCCAGGCTTAGTCCAAAGGGCATCCCCTACTGTGCCACCAAAGTGCAGTCCATCACTTGGATCCAGGTAAGACGTAAATACTACTGAAATAGTATTAAATTAGATTTTTCTTCACTTATTCCATTTGGCCTTAACATGTATTCTCTCTCTGTCAGCGTGTGGCTGGCAGGGTGACCCACTATGTGTCTCACCTCCGCCACGAGACGTCTGTGGACGTGACGCTTGGCTGCTACCAGGTAAATAAACGATTTCCTATGTATATAGACTAGACATTACTGGGCATTTTTGCATTAGATTTGGTGTGTTTTCTAATATTGTGTGTGTGGTAAACAGGTGTGTTGTGTGTTTTGAGCAGCAGACTGATGTCTCAGTGGTGTACGCCACTCTCCACATGGGGCTGGACGGGCTTCTCTCCTCTTCAGCGTGGTCGGAGGCTGCCTCCTTCTCTACGCCCACCACTCAGCAGTTCACTGACCCAGAGCCTGAGGGCCACAACTGCTATGAGGTCAGACGTTACACACACATACTATTGACTAAGAGCATTAAGATCCTTCCATTGACCGATTGTTTGTTATGTCATTGCATTGGTCACTGATTTTGAATGCTTGTTTTGTTGTCGTAGGGCTGGGAGGAGGACCTGCTGCCTGAGGAGAGGGAGGTTCCTCTGCTAAAGTGAGTTCCTCTAAATGTCTGTGTAGTCTGGGCTTGTCAGATGCTGAAGGATAGTGGTCATAATGCTGTTATCCCCCATTGACTCTAATGGTTGACATGCTCCATTCCCTCCCTTTCACAGCCTCTACCTTACCACCAAGAGAGTGGAGGACATCGCCCTGAGGCTCGTCTCCCTGCGCCAGGCCTTCACTGTGAGTGGACCCACTTTTCTTTTTCTCTCCGTGACTTCTTGTTCTGTCTCCTAGAGGAAGATGCCTCACCCTAACTCTTCCCTCTTCCCTAGACCCTGCTTGGTTCCACCCTGAGCAGGAACCATCTGTTTGTGGCGGGAAAGGTCCTCCTGGGCGCACTGGTTCAGGCCAACCACATGGTAACTCACTAATTCATTCTCTTTCAAGGGAAAGAGAGCGTCCCTGAGGGGAAATGTGTTCTGTTCACTAAGATGCTCTTTTCTTTGTCATAGGACGAGGCCAAGTTCATCCGTACTTATAACGACTTTGTGGACTACCTGAGTGACCCCTCCAAGCGGAATGACATTGAGAGGGAGCTGGCTGAGGCAAAGGTGAGTTCATTAACTCTTTCAAGTCTCACTGAGTTCTTCCACATGCATGTCTTTTATACATCACAGTAGCTGATCTATATGAAATCATTCCTATTTTCTCCAAACGTGTTTTCTTGTCCTAGATCCATCATGTGAACATGATAGATGTCGTCTTTGAGCTGGTGCTGTTTGGGATGATGACAGCTCAGAAGTCCCTGATGGTGGTAAGTAGCATCTCACTGGTACATGTTTTGATATCTATTAGCAGTTTCACTTAAATTCCTCTTCTCTTCTATTCTCTCCTCTTTTCTCCTCCTTTGTTTCCTTTAGCACCCCGGTGGGTTTGTGGAGCATCTGTACGCTCTCCTGTACTCCTTCCTGCCCACTGCTGCCAACATGGAGCCAGAGGCTGACAGATACCTGCTGCTGCTCAATGTAAGAGTCAAGAGGTTACTTCCTGTTTACTTCCATATTCTTAGTGTACTTCCTTATTCATGGTTAACCAGGTTCCAATGTCATTTTAGGGGGAGTATTTCTAATTGTTTCTCTCCTCTTGATAAGCTAGTAACTCAGAGCCATTTTCTATGTGTTGTGTGGTGTTCTCTTCAGGGCGGACTGATGGCTCTGCTAGATGACATGTTTGGCCAGCAGCTGGCCTGGTACTTTAACCCAGAGTCTCTGGTCACGGAGCTCTCCAGCCTCCTGGAGTACCACTTGGAGAACCTCATGGCCAGCATGTAGTCCTACTGCAGGGACCATACTCCTTTCTCATTCTCTCTCTCTTTTGAAGGAATTAAGGACTTGAAGTGCTTTGTTGATCCCTGATTAGTTAACACCCATTAATTTAATGTATTCTCTTGTTTTCTCTCCCCACAGGATTCTTGTGACACTTTGCCACCCAAGAGGGATCCAGACACCAATGCACTACATTACTTTGCACTGAATTTGACATTTTTAAATAAAATAAGTTGTAGTTCAAAAACATTTTTGTTTCTGTCTTTTCATCTATTTGATTTTATGACCATTTCCTCTTCCTAGAGGTATAATGCTAATATTAGATTATTACATGAACAATGATGCTTTATTATCTGCATATGGAAATAAAAAAACAATGTTTAGTTGATTTACAGATACTACAGGCCCACACTTTATATGGTTTTGTACTGTGGTTTGTGATACTGTACTATTTAAAAGCATGTAGGACTACATACACTGAGTGCACAAAACATTAGGAACGTCTTCCTAATATTGAGTTGCACACCCTTTTTCCCTCAGAACAGCCTCAATTCGTCGGGGCATGGACTCTACAAGCTGCACTAAGCGTTCCACAAGGATGCTGGCCCATGTTGTGTCAAGTTGGCTGGACGTCCTTTGCGTGGTGGACCATTTTTGATACACATGGGAAACTGTTGAGCATGAAAAAAAACAGCAGTGTTGCAGTTCTTGACACACTTAACCCGGTGTGCCTGGCACCTACTACCATACCCCGTTCAAAGGCAGTTAAATCTTTTGTCTTGTCGAATCACCCTCTGAATGACACACACAATCCATGTCTCAATTCTCTCAAGGTTTTAAAATCTTTCTTTAACTCCCCTTCATCTACACTGATTGAAGTGGATTCAACAAGTGACATCAATAAGGGGTCATAGCTTTCACTTGGTCAGTCTGTCATGGAAAGAGCATGTGTCCTCAATGTTTTGTATTATCAGTGTGTGTAGTAACCTGGTACAGTATAACGTTTACCACTAGAGGGGGTAATTGCTTCAGTCTTGAATGTTACTTCTCACTATCCCTACTCTACATTAACAGTCTGCCATTGTAGACTCCGGTAACTTGGGTATCTTATTTTTTTTTATATTTGCCATTAATGTCTGAACCATTTACCATCTTTCCCACTGAAACCAGTAATGTTAGCGTTCATGTGAGAGAGGGTGTAGTAGTGCATACTGACCACTAGTTGGATCATAGTGTGGGTGGTGGAGTTCATGCAGGAACACAGAGGGTAGAGGCATTCTCCATCACAGTAGAAGGCAGAGTAACCCGTAGGAGCCAATACCCAGTCCTAATGGAGAGAAATACCATAGAAATCGAATGACAAGATTAGATGAATGACTAGAATAGACTCTTTCAATGAGAAATGATAAAGAATCCAAAGAACATACTCTACAATGCACATCCTACACAAATACCTTGCTTCCCTAAAAATACTGTGTGTTACAGCAAATAAGGTGGTACAATGTTAGCTCATGAATATCTATTCAGTACAATGAGTAGTTAAGAGAGATAGAATCTCACCTTCCAGCCTTGTTCACTGAATCTCACATATAATTCATGTCTCTTACAAGCCTGACACCCACACATGGCTGTGATCTGAAAGGGACCAAAAAATATGTTATGAACCAGGAAAGACTAATGTACACTTTGGATGCATTGGATGACATGTAAACTCAACTTAAGTAATTTTGTAATTGGGATGAACTCTCCCTTTAAATTGTGTATAAAACAAGTTTAACTACAAGACGAAAAACCAGTGTTGTCCCCCTGACCTTGTATGTATACTGGGCAAGGGCAGGTCGTATTTGGGCTTCTTCTTATGGGGGTTGGGTTTCAGGGCGCCTGGGGGGCGACAGGGGACCTGGCTGACCCTGAAGAAGTTGGTTAGATGAGTCCTTGAAGGCTTATATCTATGTTTTGGAATGTTGGATGTTGATTTTGGGAGGCTTCCATCATGGAAGAGGGACCAGACCACTTTTTTTGTTAGTTAACCTAAATGAATCACGACCCTCTATAGAATAACAACAGTTGACTGCTATTTAAGTAATAGTTTGACTGTCAAATCCATGTATTGGTGTGTGGCCATTGACTTTTATGGAGAGACCGGCCCAAATTTTCTGTGCCATTTCCTGGGCATTTCATTACCTCCGCGTTCGAAGTTCTGTGCGTTCTAAGTTCTGCGCATCCCAGCGCTTGGAAAAATCAATGGTACAAAACCTAAGATATTGATCTTGTAAGAGGTGCGTAACAGGCTGCAGGGAAGTCAGGCACAGGAGAGCAGAACTGGGTAATAACCGAAGCAGTTTAATGAGGAAAAAACCAACGGCTCCCAGAACAACAAAATATGGGTTGAAATAATCCATCGCAAACCAGTCTGAAGTGCACATACACTTTACAACAAACAATTCCACACACAGACATGGGGGGAACAGAGGGTTATTTACACGTCAAGTAATGAGGGAATGTAAACCAGGAGTGCGGGAAAACAAGACAAAACAAATGGAAAATTATAGGTGGATTGGCGATTGCTAGAAGACCGGTGACGTTGAACGCCGCCCGAACAAGGAGAGGAACCGACTTCGGCGGAAGTCGTGACAGTACCCCCCTCCCTTGACGCGGGGCTCCAGCAGCGCGCCGACACCGGCCTCGGGGACGACCAGGAAGGCGAGGTGCAGGGCGATCCGGACGGAGACGGTGGAACTCCTGCATGATTGAATTGTCCAACACATCCTCCACCAGAACCCAGCATCTCTCCTCCGGACCGTACCCCTCCCACTCCATGAGTTACTGAAGGCCCCTCGCCCGATGCCTCGAATCCAGTATGGAGCGAACGGCATACGCCGGGTCCCCCTCGATGTCCAGAGGGGGCAGAGGAACCTCCCGCACCTCAGACCCCTGGAGCGGACCAGCCACCACCGGCCTGAGGAGACACACATGGATTGAGGGGTTAATACGGTAATCGAGTGGGAGCTGTAACCTGTAACACACCTCGTTCAGTCTCCCCAGGACTTTAAACGGCCCCACAAACCGCGGACCCAGCTTCCGGCAGGGCAGGCGGAGGGGCAGGTTTCGGGTCGAGAGCCAGACCGGGCACCGGGACCTCACTGCGGTGACAGTCTGCGCTGGTTTTCTGGCGCAGCACGGCGCGCTGAAGGTGAACATGGGAGGCGTCCCATGTCACCTCCGCGCGCCGGAACCAGTCGTCCACCGCAGGAGCCTCGGTCTGACTCTGATGCCAAGGAGCCAGAACCGGCTGATACCCCAGTACGCACTGGAAGGGGGAGAGGTTAGTGGAAGAGTGGCGAAGCGAGTTCTGGGCCATCTCTGCCCAGGGCACGAACGCCGCCCACTCCCCCGGCCGGTCCTGGCAACAAGACCGCAGAAACCTACCCAGCAGACGGAACGTACAGCAGACGGAACGTACAGACACCCAGCGGGACACTGGAGAGGAGCGGGCCCTGCCCATAACGCCTGCTCAATGTCCGCGTCCAGCTCCCATACTACCAGCGCCACCAGGCAGGAGGCCGGGAGTATGGGGGTGGGTTCCATGGGCCGCTCCTCTGTGTCATACAGCCAGGACAGTGCGTCTGCCTTGACATTCTGGGAACCTGGTCTGTTCAAAAGGGTGAAAACAAAACGGGTGAAAAACATGGCCCACCTTGCCTGGCGAGGATTCAGTCTCCTCGCTGCCCGGATGTACTCCAGATTGCAGTGGTCAGTCCAGATGAGAAAAGGGTGTTTTGCCCCCTCAAGCCAATGTCTCCACGCCTTCAAAGCCTTGATGACAGCCAACAGCTCCCGGTCCCCCACGTCATAGTTTCGCTCCACCGGGCTGAGCTTCCTCGAGAAGAAGGCACAGGGGTGGAGCTTCGGTGGCGTACCCGAGCGCTGAGAGAGCACGGCTCCTATCCCAGCCTTGGTCCACCTCCACTGTGAACGCCAAAGAGGGATCCGGATGGGCCAGCACGGGATCCGAGGTAAACAGAGCCCTTAGGTGACCAAAAGCCCTGTCCGCCTCAACCGACCACTGCAGACATACCGGGCCCCCATTCAGCAGTGAGGTAATGGGAGCCCTGACCAAAACCCCGGATAAACCTCTGGTAGTAATTGTCAAACCCTAGAAACCGCTGCACCTCCTTTACCGTGGTGGGAGTCGGCCAATTACGCACGGCTGAAATGTGGTCACTCTCCATCTCCACCCCTGAGGTGGAAATGCGGTACCCTAGGAAAGAGACAGACTGCTGGAAGAACAGGCATTTTTCAGCCTTGACGTACAGGTCATGCTCCAACAGTCGACCAAGCAGCCTGCACACCAGGGACACATGCTCCGCGCGTGCAGATGAGTATATCAGAATGTCATCGATTTACACAACTACACCTGCCCGTGCAGGTCCCTGAAAATCTTGTCTACAAAGGCTTGGAAGACTGATGGAGCATTCATCAACCCGTACGGCATGACGAGGTACTCATAATGCCCTGAGGTAGTACTGAACGCCGTCTTCCACTCGTCTCCTTCCCGGAAACGCAACAGGTTGTAAGCGCTCCTGAGATCTAGTTTGGTGAAGAAGCGCACCCCGTGCATTGACTCAGTCGTTGTGGCTATGAGAGGTAGCGGGTAACTGTACTTCACAGTGATCTGGTTTAGGGCTCGATAGGCAATACACGGGCGCAGACCTCCCTCCTTCTTCTTCACAAAAAAGCAACTTGAGGAGGCGGGTGAAGTGGAGGACCGAATGTACCCCTGATGCAGATATTCGGAGACAATGTTTTCATAGCCGCCGCCTGTGACAGGGGATACACGTGACTCCTGGGAAGTGTAGCGTCTACCAGGAGATGTATCGCACAATCCCTGCAACGATGGGGTGGTAATTGAGTTGCCTTCTTTTTGGAGAAGGCGAGAGCCAAATTAGAATATTCGGGGGGGATGCGCACGGTGGAGACCTGGTCTGGAGTTTCCACCGTAGTAGCACCAACGGAAACCCCTAGACACCTCCCCGAGCACTCTCGCGACCATCCCATGAGAGCCCTTCGTTGCCATGAAACAGTGGGGTCATGACAGGCTAACCAGGGTAGGTCTAGCACCACGGGAAACGCAGGAGAGTCAATGAGGAAGAGACTGAGCGGAAACGGTGGCCTCCCTAATCAACCCTGACCATATTGGTCGACTAAGGCGTGAACTGGAAAGGGCATAGCCACTGGAACAATGGGGATCCCTAAACTATGGGCAAATGATCTGTCTATAAAATTCCCAGCCGCGCCTGAATCGATGAGCGCTTTATGCTGGGAATGCGGGGAAAATTAATCCACCTCTTATTACCATCATTATGATGCCATGGCTCTAGACACTATACATTTAGACAGAAACGCAGTATAACCAGGCGTTGCGTCACCTTGAAATTGACATTTTTATTCAGAGAATTGCAGGGGAAGAGTACAATACAGTACAGGTCAACTAATAGGCAAGAACATAGTCGAGTGCAACAGAGTTATATTAATATTCTTCTTCTATCCATTTCTGGTCCACAAACTTTGAGCTTTAAGTCAAAAAAATAAATACAGTGTGTTCACTAAACAGCGCATTGTCGCACCCAAAGCAGTTTCACCGTGATGATAAAGACACATAACTATTCACTGAAAATAAAAGAAAGAAAACAAATAATTTGCAAAATAGGCTATTTGCCATTTTATTTTGTTAATATATAGGCTATTTAATATTAACGAAATAAAATGCGAAACATACATACACATTTAATAAAAAATAAAATGCATTGTATGCCTACTCACCAAAGACTGATTATTTGAACACAAAATCCTTCCTCCTTTCTTTCCTCAAGAAGAATTCAATGACTCTGTTGTACAGTCTATCTGTGCGTTTTAGTTCCACCAATAAGTCCTTTTCTATCGACATGGAGGCTAATGCTGAAAGCCGAGTCTGTCCAGTAGCATTTCTGGAATACTTTTTGATTCGCTTTAAGGCCGAGAATGACCGCTCGACAGAAGCCGTGGACACAGGGATAGTCACTGTCACACATGCCAATGTGTAAAGTTGCCCCATGTCCTCATTCAGATTTTTCTGCTTAAGGAAATCAAGGAGATCAGAGGGACTTTTCCCTTCAAAATCAGTCATAGCATACATTACAGTCAGTTCTGTTTTTAGCTTGGATAGGTCGAACAGTGTTCCGTGACTCTCTGTTAAGCTGGAGAAGGCTGTTTGCGGGAATTTTTTCCGGTAGGTCTGAAAGTGCTGGGGGTCCAGGAGGGAGAGAAACATTAATTTTTAGTGGTCTTGAAACCTGTTTCGTATCTGGCAAAGAATGTTGTCCAGAATATTGCTGTGGAGTTGTTGGTAGTATGTGCGAGGTTCTCCTTGTGCTGGGCCTCTGCGTGCGCTGGGTGAACTTGAGATGCGAGCTGTGTCATCGTAGATTTGACTGAACCTGCGCCTCTCTCGCTCAATTGTGTCACAAAACTCGTTCACCCTTGTCAGGCAGATTTGTACATCCAAAGTTTGTTTCTGTAGAATTCCAAAAAGCACATCCGAATAATTAAAAATCCCATTGAATGTTTCAAGCAAAAAACAAAACTCAAAATCATCCAAACGTGCATTAAATCCATCAGCCATAAGCACAGTATCCCCGTCATGGTCATCATGATGTTCCAGTAAGTGGTTAAACAGCTCCTTTAGGGCAACTCTCTTTTCAAAGACTGCATTGACCAATCTAGATGTATATTGCCACCTCGTTGGTGCAACCTTAGGAAGACGACACTTGCAGATGTCATCCAGCAGTTGCGTGCGCTTTGGTGGATCGTGAGAAAAATGCTGCAAGGCCATTGAGGTTGGCAAAGAAGACCTTGCATTCTTTAAGCTTTGAGGCTCCTTGAGTCAGTACTAAATTTAGTCGATGTGCATAGCAGTGAATGAATAAGGCCATCGGTGCCCTCTCCTTAACTTTAGCCTGCACCCCATTGAGTCCAGATGCCATGACTGCTGCGCCATCAAAACACTGTGCCACAACTTTATCCAGACTACATTCATTTTCCTCCAAGAAACGGAAAATAAGAGCGGCAATGTCATCAGCTCGCTTGCCGCTTGTCACATCTTCAAATCGGATAAATCGCTCCTTGACTCCTGTGTCCGTCACATAACGCAGGACGAGTGAGAGCTGTGCTGCATTTCCCACATCTGTTGTCTCGTCCACCATAACAGCAACAAAGGGAGCTTTTTTAATCTCCATTTTGATCTCTTCTCCCATCACTTCAGCAATAGCATAAATTAGGTCATTTTGTATTTTGCCTGACGTCCCAATGAACACTTTGTTAGTGGACAGGTGGTATTGTAAATCTGTGTTGCTTTCAGAAAGAAAAGAAAGAAGCTCCACGTAGTTCCCTTTGTTTGTGGAGTCAGCACTTTCATCGTGTCCCCTAAATGAAAGTTCCTGTTTACCCAACATTTTTCCCTATTTTTCTTCACCTTTTCATTGTGCAGCTCCGTTGCCCTGCGCGCTTGTTCGTTGAGCTGTAGATCCACTCCGGTGTCCCCAAAAGTTTTCAAAAGCACCATTGCTTGTAAGTGCCCAGCCGTACTTTGGTGTCTCGTTGCTGCCTTGGTTAGACAACTCAAGTTTGCAAAGCCAGTGTGGCTCCAAACACCAAATCGATCACTTGCAAATAATAGGCATTCCCAGCAGTACAGTTTGCAGTGCCTCTCGGAGCCTTTGAGCCATTGATAGCGCTCGTAGTTGGAACTTTGAAAGTGGCGAACGAACCCCTTTCCCGCCTGTGACAGGCTTTGTAGCGTCAGCGTCGGGCGACCTCTCCTTACAATGTCTAACTTTTCTTGAAAAGTTTGTCTTGAGAATGGCGTTATAATTATATCCTCGACCAAATCGATATCTTCTCCTCCTTCCGCCATTGTGGGTTGAAAAAACAGCTTAGTAGTACGCAAATTAATTCGTTTATCAAATTCAGTTTCCTAGTTCTGAGGTTCTGCATAGACCTGCCCATAGGACCTGCCTCTCAATATTGGTAATCCAATCAAAAGACGTGCACGCACTACGCCTGCTAGCTGGCTCCTGTGTAACACTGGAGCCAGCCAGCAGGCGTACAATAGCCAACTCTAAAGCTGATTGGCTGACACTAAATTTTCATTTCCATTCACTTTAAGCTACAAGCGCCCGCATTGTTGATTCTGAAGGCCTGAGGGCAGATTTTAGACCCCTGGCAACACATGATGGCTGAATATGATTGGATAAAAGATCTAACATAAAGACCAGCCCTCCAAATCTCAACCTGGGGCTGGAAGCAGTGCAACCAAGAGGAAAGCTATGAAATGAAGAGTATAACTCTTACTCTGGGGAATAATTTAATACATATTTGTGGGAAAATATATTTAAAAAAAATTATATTCTGATGATGTTTAGGCCAGCAGAGAAGGCCTTGCTGGCCCTGACGGCCCACCACTGCGTTTTTGCAGGGAGGTGTTGTAAGGGGCTTAATACAGTTGTATTCCAGCCACTAGGGGGTACTCTGGTGAAGCCCATGGGAAATAAATAAATATAGTTTAAGTGAATTGGGAAGAGTACGAATGAAAAACTAAAGAAAGACTGTAAACGGCTGTTACCTGTGCTAACATGATTCAAAGTGAGGTAAACCGTAGTTTTCGCGTTGTAATTTATACGATAAGCTCATTGGAAGGGTAACATACACAGGATGTACATAAATGCGCATGAACACGTGACACAGAAAATTAAATATTGACAATTAGAAATTCAAAATGCATCTAAATATATTTCGTTCTGTCTATGGAATACATTAAAAAAATTAGTTAAAAAAAATATATATGTATAAATATACTTGTCTGTACAGTAAGTAAATTAATCCTACAGACGAAGAACCATATACCGTAATTTCTGGACTATTAAGCGCACCTGAATATAAGCCGCACCCACTGAATTTAAAAAATATATGTATTTTGTACATAAATAAGCCGCACATGTCTATAAGCCGCAGGTGCCTACCGGTACATTGAAACAAATGAACTTTACACAGCCTTTAAACGAAACACGTGCTTGTAACAAAAATAAATAGGCTTTAACAAAACACGGCTTGTAACAAAAATAAAAAAAATAGCAGTAAACAGTAGCCTACCAAGAAAGTCATTGGTCACTATCTTCCTCCTGTGCACTGAAACCACTGAAGTCATCTCCTTCGGTGTCGGAGTTGAATAGCCTCAGAATTGCTTCATCCAATGTTTGATCGTTTTCATTGTCGCTCTCGTCACTTTCATCCGGAGGCAAATTCCCCGCTGAGCTCATGCTGCCCTCTTCAACACGCAGCAGTCCAGCCTTTCGAAACCCGCAGGTTTGGGGGCCCTCATGCTGTCCAACACAAGCAATGCCTTGTTCTTGTGAAAGAATCCTCCCGGTCGCTTGCCGTAACACTCCGTATGCCATTCATGCATTAGGCCTTCCGTCATCCATCCTTTCTTGTTGACTTTCACAACAATTCCTCTCGGGAATTTTTCTTTTGGCATCGTCATGCGTTTGAAAATCAACATCGGTGGAAGCTTTTCTCCCGATGCCGTGCAGCTCAGAACACAGGTGAAGTGCGTTTTTTCATGCCCAGTTGTTTTCAGCGTGACGGATGATTCGCCTTTCCTGTTGACAGTCCGAGTGAGAGGCAGGTCAAACGTCAGAGGAACCTCATCCATATTTATGATGTCGTGCGGGCCGATGGAATGCTCCGCTATCTTTGCATCAGTGAATTTGCGGAAGTTTGAAATTTTTTCCTCGTAGTCGGGAGGGAGCTGCTGACACAGACTCGTCCGTACCCTGATGGACAGGCCTTTACGTCTCAGAAATCTTAGACACCACGATGGTCCACCTCTAAAATCCTCAAACTTCATTGCGGTGGCGATTGTTTTGGCTTTCAGTCGGATCTGCACAGTTGAAACACCTCGGCCGTCTGCTCTCTGTGTGTTGACCCAGTCTTCAAGCTCATTTTCTAGTTCGGGCCATCTGCTTTTCTTCCCTCTGAAAGCTTTTGTTGTCTTTTTGCACTGAGTCAGTTCCTAACGCTGCTGTTTCCAACATCTTATCATCGACTCATTAAGGCCAAGCTCCCCTGCAGCAGCTCTATTTCTTTTCCAACAGCCAGATCGATCGCCTTCAACTTGAAAGCTGCATCATATGCATTTCTCCGTGTCTTTGCCATGATGAGGGTGACAAAATGACTATCGTAATCAGAATGATGGGAAGTTTGAGCGCGCTCGATTCACGTCACATTATGTGACGGTGCTCAGTTTTTTGGCGGCATGAATCTTGTGGAAGCGGGAAAAATCCATAAATTAGCCGCGTCATTGTATAAGCCGCGAGGTTCAAAGCGTGGGAAAAAGTAGCGACTTATAGTCCGGAAATTACGGTATGTGACAATTTTTCCATTTTGAGATAATCAGTTATTTTTATATTATTAATTGTGTGTACCACATTATGTGTTTTATGGTTGAAATAATTCACCATACCCATATCTTCCAACAACAATTGATATTTTTTTGTTATTTCAAAAAATAGTTGCACACTTGTATGAAGGTGTGGTTATTTACAGTCAAATTGTTATATGCTATGGAGGTGCATTTGTTACTTTTTGTCAAAATAATTGTTCTGACAGCAATTTTTTCCCCGACAGAAAAGGAAGTCAAAGCGGACACCTACGAAGATGGCATCTCAGGTAAGCAGCACTGGGCTGTATTGACGTATCCTAAAAAAATGACATGTGCTGCTTTAGATATAACGGTCATATCTCAGTTATTGTTTTCTTTACTTTCAGAGAGCGAGCTGACCAAGGGGGTCGAAAATGTAGATATTGCCAGATGTTCACTGTGTGAGGACCAGGCCGTGGAATCTTTATTGCTGGCAAAGTGTCCCTAACCAGAGGTAATTAAACTGTTCTATGTTATTTTTCTCCATCTCTGCCTGTCTTGTCTCACATGCATGAATTTTAAAAAACCCTTAAGATGTCAGCTGCTAATTTTCAGATTTACAGCCATTTTCACTGGACTATCTGTTGCTGCTAAGTCATGGGTTAGCCTTGCAATAACCAAGTGGTGAGACACCTATTGGCATTATCTTCTATTGTTTGTCCTCATGGGTCTGTTTTTCAGCAAACCTCTTTGGGCTCAAGAGGCAGTATTGAGTAGCCAGATAAAAGGTGCCCATTTCAAAAAGGCCTCGTACTCAATTCTTGCTCGTACAATATGCATATTATTATTACTATTGGATAGAAAACACTCTCTAGTTTCTAAAACCGTTTGAATTATATCTGTGGGTGAAACAGAACTCGACTTAGAGCAATTTTCCTATGTGTATGTCAGAATGCAGAATTTTGCTGGCTGTTCTGAGACCTGTGTATTAATTTGCCTGTCCTCTATTGGTTGAGATGCACTGCATACGCCTTCCACTGGGTGTCAGCGAATAGGGAGAGTTGAAATGGAGTTTCTACGTAGGTCCCAAAGGTTATAAATTGCTTGGAACCGAAGTGTCCCATCTTTCCACTCTTCGCTCTGACGCAGGAAGGGTCTTGGCATGTCATTTTAGAAGCTCCCGTATTAGCTCCTAGATATATCCGGCTCTGTTTTTATTCGATATAGGTGTTGAAGACATCGTAATGTTGTTATTTTAAACCGAATTATATCAGTTTATGTCAGTATATTGCGATTTTCGGGTATTTATTTTCGTGACGTTTTAGGAAGTTGGGTATCTCTGGCCCACATGGCTATTGTTTACTGCTAATTGCAACGTTCAAGACGACGTTCTCCAACCTAGCAACGATTCTTTTGGACAAAGGACACATTTCCCAAGATTCTGATGGGAGTTCATCTAAAAGTAAGAACTATTTATGCTGATAATTCATTGTTCTGTTGAAAAATGTCAAATGCATAAGACGCCATTTCCTGCAGTGTAGCCTTGCGTTATCGCAGCCTGTATTGCGCAGTAAGGTTAATTTTAAAAATGTAATTCAGCGATTGCATTAAGAACTAATTTGTCTTTCAATTGCTGTCCAACCTGTATTTTTTTAGTCAAGTTTATGAATAGTATTCGATAAGAAAAGGTGCCTTTACAAGATGGCGCCGGACAGATTGCTTGACGTTATGGACACTATTCTCATTGTCTAAGCACGATTTGTGCCGCTAAATATGCAAATTTTCGAACAAACTCTATATGCATTGTGTAATATGATGTTACAGGACTGTCATCTGAAGAATTCTGAGAAGGTTAGTGAAACAATTAATATATTTTGGTGGTTTATACGTTATAGCTATTTTTGCCTTGAATCAATGCTGTTGTTATGTTTGCTATTGTGCTAAGCTAATATAACGCTATATTGTGTTTTCGCTGTAAAACACTTGATAAATCGGAAATATTGTCTGGAATCACAAGATGCCTGTCTTTCAATTGCTGTACACTATGTATTTTTCAGAAATGTTTTATGATGAGTATTTAGTTATTTGGCGTTGGTGTCTGTAATTTTTCTGTCTGCTTTCGGTGCAATTTCTGACTGTAGCTGCAATGTAAACTATGATTTATACCTGAAATATGCACATTTTTCTAACAAAACATATGCTATACAATAAATATGTTATCAGACTGTCATCTGATGAAGTTGTTTCTTGGTTAGTGGCTATTTATATCTTTATTTGGTCGAATTTGTGATAGCTACTGATGTAGTAAAAAACTGATGGAGTAAAAATAGTGGTGTCTTTTGCTAACGTGGTTAGCTAATAGATTTACATATTGTGTCTTCCCTGTAAAACATTTAAAAATCGGACATGTTGGCTTGATTCACAAGATGTGTACCTTTCATCTGGTGTCTTGGACTTGTTAATGTGTGAAAGTTAAATATTTAAAAAATATATATTTTGAATTTCACGCCCTGCACTTTGAGCTGGCTGTTGTCATAAGTGTACCGGTGTCGGGCTTGCACGCCAAACAGGTTAAAGTACTCTGTAGCCACTCACGTCATCCCTCTCCCCCTAAATCCTCTAGGTTATATCAGCTGTTTTGTTGAACCTCTCCCGCATCTGAACTGGCTGACAGAGGGCACAGCCTGATCATAGGTGAGATGTCACTTGGTTGAGTCCACAGGAAGTATTATTAAAGAGATGCTTTACATTGAAACCCCAGAGTTAATGATCCAAGGTCAGTTTTGCATTTCACCTTCTGATTTAAGATGACTGACCGTGTTAGACAAAAAAAGAGGCTTAATCATGCTCTCTCGTCTGCAGGTATGTTTTGATGTGAGAGGAATCCAGTCCCGACAGCGCAATTGTGATGAACTGAGAGAATATTAGGGTAGCACTGTCATTCATGAATCATATGCTATCTGCCGCTGTTCTTACCTCTCTACCCACCTCATCTTCTAATGCACACCATATGTGCATTGAAGTACAGATTTGCCTACCATTTTTTTTTTTAACTAGGCAAGTCAGATAAAAATGACGGCCTAAGAACTGCCTTGTTCAGGGGCAGAAGGACAGATTTTTACCTTGTCGGCTCGGGGATTCGATCTTGCAACCTTCCGGTTACTAGTCCACCTGCCCGCCCAAGATTGAACTTGTATTTATAATATTACAATTAAAATGCACTTCTTTCAATAAAGCGTTTCACATTCTCCACTGGTTGAAATACTATCCTGTGTCCGTCCTCAGATTAATGGAGTTAAATGTGCATAGGTTTTTCTCTCTATGAATTACAGATCAATCATGTTTAGTCTATTGTATAGTTACAATGTGTAATCATTGATATCCCAGGAGCAGTAAACACTAAAGTGTATAATTGTAATGCATGCAGACACCGCATCATTTAAATAATGGCGTTTGATATGACTGAAAAATACAGTCATACCTGAACCGCACCTTTATTTGCCAAGGAAGAGTACACGATCGGTGAATATATTCAATGTACAGGCTACAATGTGGTGGTAACTACAGTCCATGTGTATATAGGACTTGCATCCTTGGCACATTAAAGTTATATTCTACTCTAGGCTTCATTAATGCCATTCAGCCTTGAGGTTCATAGATTGGTATGAATATTAGTTCAGAACTTTACGTTTTAGGGTTCATACCCAGATCGGCTACATAGTTATTTTTAACCCGACACAATAAGCAAGTAAATAGTTAGCTATGCTACTTCAGCTGCATTGCAAGGCAAGCTTACACAATTGTGCAGTCAATGCGTTTGTCTCTACATTAACACATTCCTCTCAAATTGTACATTTGCTTGACTCGTTAAGACGTCAGCCATCTTCGTTGAGCGCCACAAGGCAAGGGTGGCTCGCGTCAAAATTCGTCATCACAAAGCCTTGGGACCCAAATGCATTATGAGTGCTGTCGTGGCAATTTCCTGTATTACCAAATGAGGAGAGTTACAAACCACACACACGTCAGAGTTATACTTAAACTTCATCTTTAATAATATGAGCTTTACCAAAGCCCTGTGACTTTCAACAATTCACTATCTATTAATTGTTGAGAGTTCCAACAATGGCAATTGAGATCTTTTATAGCAAAGATACACCCCTCTCAACTTACATGACGAACCACAGATCTTAGGAAAACTTCACAAAGGGCCTTTAACTTGAGACAGGAGTATCCCTTAGCCAGATTGCATTCGCTATGAATTATCGCTCGGTTTGGTCTCTAAAACGAGGTTCTAATCTCGTTCCTGGTACTTCGTAGTACCAAAACATTACCTCATCCAAGGCATAACTCAATTGTCAACTCTATATACTAAGGAGCATCAAAAGTCGTGCTATAAATTCTCAGACAACACAAAGATTCCTTGATGCCCTTCCAGACTCCCTCTGCCTACCCAAGGACAAAAATCAGTTAACCACCTAACTGAGGAACTCAATTTAACCTTGCACAATACCCTAGATGCATTTGCACCCCTAAAAACTAAAAACCTTTGTCATAAGAAACTAGCTCCCTGGTATACAGAAAATACCCGAGCTCTGAAGCAAGCTTCCAGAAAATTGGAACGGAAATGGCGCCACACCAAACTGGAAGTCTTCCGACTAGCTTGGCAAGACAGTACCGTGCAGTATCGAAGAGCCCTCACTGCTGCTCGATCATTCTATTTTTCCAACTTAATTGAGGAAAATAAGAACAATCCGAAATTTATTTCCCCAAGTGAGGATGGCTTTCACTTCAGCAGTAATAAATTCATGAACTTCTTTGGAGGAAAAGATCATGATCATTAGAAAGCAAATTACGGACTCCTCTTTAAATCTGTGTATTCCTCCAAAACTCAGCTGTCCTGAGTCTGCACAACTCTGCCAGGACTTAGGATCAAGAGAGACACTTAAAACCTGTTAGGCTGGCTGGCCCGACACCGGTACACTTATGACAACATCCAGCTCAAGTGCAGGGCGCGAAATTCAAAAGATATTTTTTTTAAATATTTAACTTTCACACATTAAGTCCAATACAGCATATGAAAGGTACACATCTTGTGAATCAAGCCAACATGTCCGATTTTTAAAATGTTTTACAGGGAAGACAAAATATGTAAATCTATTAGCTAACCACGTTAGCAAAAGACACCACTTTTCTAACTCCATCAGTTTCTTACTCCATCAGGTGCTATCACAAATTCGACCAAATAAAGATATAAATAGCCACTAACCAAGAAACAAATTCATCAGATGACAGTCTGATAACATATTTATTGTATAGCATATGTTTTGTTCGAAAAATTTGCATATTTCAGGTATAAACCATAGTTTACATTTCAGCTACAATCAGAAATTGCACCGAAAGCAGCCATAATATTTACAGACACCAACGTCAAATAGCTAATTACTCATCATAAAACATTTCTGAAAAATACATAGTGTGCAGCAATTTAAAGACAGGCATCTTGTGATTCCAAACAATATTTCCGATTTATTAAATGTTTTACAGCGAAAACAAAATGTATCGCTATATTAGCGTAGCCACAATAGCCAGAAACACTTGGGCGCCCACGACCAGTTGACATGCACGACAGATATATGAAATAACATCATAAATTGGGTCTTACTTTTGCTGATCTTTCATCAGAATGTTGAACAAGGTGTCCTCTGTCCAGATGAGTCGTTGTTTGGATTCAGAATGGCAAATTTCCCTCTTCAATTAGCATTGGCACTAGCCGAGTGGCACAAATCTCTCCAACGAAAACACAGTCAGAGGACGGAACACGGCAAAACTCCAGAAAAAATTTCAATAATCTGATTAAACTATATTGAAAAAAACATACATTACGATGATATGGTCACATGTATCAAAAAAAATCCGAGCCGGGGACAGTTGTCGTCTATTACGGCAGCAAAACAGAAGGCAATGCCACGTCCTTGTCGTGCGTTTCAGAGTACCGGAAGTGGACGGTCACGTCAAAGAAATAGATTTTATTCCACCTCAGACCAAGATGAACACAAAATTTCTTCTCTCACATCCTCTTTGACACCCAGAGGAAGGCGTATGGAGTGTACGTAGACTCCTAAGTGTCATGACCATGTATAGGCATCAAGTTGAACAGAGCATATATTTCTGACATTTCACTTCCTGGTCAGGGAAAGTGCTGCCAAATGAATTCTGTTTCACTCAGAGAAATAATTCCAACGGTTTTAGAAACTAGAGAGTGTTTTCTATCCAATATTAATAATAATATCCATATTGTACGAGCAAGAATTGAGTACGAGGCCGTTTGAAATGGGCACGATTTCACTGGCTACTCAACACTTTCCCTTGCAGCCATAAGAAGTTTTAAGTGTTTTAGTACTATATCTCTCGACACAATGATGAAAATAATCATGGCCTCTAAACCTTCAAGCTGCATACTGGACCCTATTCCAACTAAACTACTGAAAGAGCTGCTTCCTGTGCTCGGCCCTCCTATGTTGAACATAATAAACAGCTCTCTATCCACCGGATGCGTACCAAACTCACTAAACGTGGCAGTAATAAAGCCTCTCTTGAAAAAGCCAAACCTTGACCCAGAAAATATAAAAAACTATCAGCCTATATCCAATCTTGCATTCCTCTCAATTTTAGAAAGCTGTTGCGCTGCAACTCACTGCCTTCCTGAAGACAAACAATGTATACGAAATGCTTTAGTCTGGTTTTAGACCCCATCATAGCACTGAGACTGCACTTGTGAAGGTGGTAAATGAACTTTTAATGGCGCAGACCGAGGCTCTGCATCTGTCCTTGTGCTCATAGACCTTAGTGCTGCCTTTGATACCATCGATCACCACGTTCTTTTGGAGAGATTGGAAACCCAAATTGGTCTACACGGACAAGTTCTGGCCTGGTTTAGATCTTATCTGTCGGAAAGATATCAGTTTGTCTCTGTGAATGGTTTGTCCTCTGACAAATCAACTGTACATTTCGTTGTTCCTCAATGTTCCGTTTGTTTTCACTATATATTTTACCTCTTGGGGATGTCATTCGAAAGCATAATGTTAACTTTCACTGCTATGCGGATGACACACAGCTGTACATTTCAATGAAACATGGTGAAGCCCCAAAATTGCCCTCACTAGAAGCCTATGTTTCAGACATAAGGAAGTGGATGGCTGCAAACGTTCTACTTTTAAACTCGGACAAAACAGAGATGCTTGTTCTAGGTCCCAAGAAACAAAGAGATCTTCTGTTGAATCTGACAATTAATCTTGACGGTTGTAAAGTCTCAAATAAAACTGTGAAGGACCTCGGCATTACTCTGGACCCTGATCTCTGTTTTGACGAACATATCAAGACTGTTTCAAGGACAGCTTTTTTCCATCTACGTAACATTGCAAAAATCAGAAACTTTCTGTCCAGAAATGATGCAGAAGAATGTATCCATGCTTTTGTTACTTCTAGGTTAGACTACTGCAATGCTCTACTTTCCGGCTACCTGGATAAAGCACAAAATAAACTTCAGTTAGTGCTAAATACGGCTGCTAGAATCCTGACTAGAACCCAAAATTGTTATCATATTACTCCAGTGCTAGCCTCCCTACACTGGCTTCCTGTTAAGGCAAGGGCTAATTTCAAGGTTTTACTGCTAACCTATAAAACATTACATGGGCTTGCTCCTACCCCTCTTTCCGATTTGGTCCTGCCGTACATACCTACACATACGCTACGGTCACAAGACGCAGGCCTCCTTATTGTCCCTAGAATTTCTAAGCAAACAGCTGGACGCAGGGCTTTCTCCTATAGAGCTAAATTTTTATGGAATGGTCTGCCTACCCATATGAGAGACGCAGACTCGGTCTCAACTTTTAAGTCTTTACTGAAGACTCATCTCTTCAGTGGGTCATATGATTGAGTGTAGTCTGGCCCAGGAGTGTGAAGGTGAACGGAAAGGCTCTGGAGCAACGAACTGCCCTTGCCGTCTCTGCCTGGCCGGTTCCCCTCTCTCCACTGGGATTCTCTGCCTCTAACCCTATTACAGGGGCTGAGTCACTGGCTTACTGGTGCTCTTTCATGCCGTCCCTAGGAGGGGTGAGTCACTGACGTGATCTTCCTGTCTGGGTTGGCGCGCCCCCCCTTGGGTTGTGCCGTGGCGGAGATCTTTGTGGGCTATACTCGGCCTTGTCTCAGGATGGTAAGTTGGTGGTGTGGGGGCTGTGCTTTGGCAAAGTGGGTGGGGTTATATCCTTCCTGTTTGGCCCTGTCTGGGGGTATCATCGGATGGGGCCACAGTGTCTCCTGACCCCTCCTGTCTCAGCCTCCAGTATTTATGCTGCAGTAGTTGAGGGGCTAGGGTCAGTTTGTTATATCTGGAGTACTTCTCCGGTCTTAGCCGGTGTCCTGTGTGAATTTAAGTATGCTCTCTCTAATTCTCTTTCTCTCTCTCTGAGGACCTGAGCCCTAGGACCATGACTCAGGACAACCTTGCATGATGACTCCTTGCTGTCCCCAGTCCACCTGGCCGTGCTGCTGCGCCAGTTTTAACTGTTCTGCCTGCGGCTATGGAACCCTGACCTGTTCAACGGACGTGCTACCTGTCCCAGACCTGCTGTTTTCAACTCTCTAGAGACTGCAGGAGCGGTAGAGATACTCTTAATGATCGGCTATGAAAAGCCAACTGACATTTACTCGAGGTGATGACTTGTTGCACCCTCGATAACTGATTATTATTATTTGACCATGCTGAAAATGTATGAACATCTTGGCCATGTTCTGTTATAATCTCCACCCAGCACAGCCAGAAGAGGACTGGCCACCCCTCAGCCTGGTTCCTCTCTAGGTTTTGGCCTTTCTAGGGAGTTTCCAAGCCACCGTGCTTCTACACCTGCATTGCTTTCCGTTTTAGGCTGGGTTTCTGTACAGCACTTTAAGATATCAGCTAATGTAAGAAGAGCTATATAAATAAATTTGATCCCATCTCAAGTAAACCTCTTCTCCCCACTCCTGGACAAGCTCACTGAGGGTAGTGACTTGCGCACAGACATTGTTGAGCCAAGAGATAATTGGTTCCCCCTTAATCACGCCATCCCTTCACATACAAAGACAATGTTCCATTCTGACATCTCCCCTCTCTGGGCCCCAAGTGACTGAGCCCTAGCTGAGAAGGGAAACGTGCAACTGCCAACAGTATAGTCCAAAGGGACACATTCTAATGACAACTCACATAAGCATATTATGTAAATTAAACATCCTATTTATCTATGTTACCCAACTAATTCATCCTCCAGTGCGCCAACTCCCTTGTGGTCTGGAGCAATGAAGCCATCCCACGGTGCAAGCTCGCAACTTTTAAAGGAGGAACTGCTGCATCTCTTCAGTCCCCGCTGTTCCGTAAGGTGTTTCTTTAAATCTGATCCTGATGCGGAATAGATTGCAACGTATTCATGACTCTGTACCTTCCGTAGTCCGGACTTGGCGATTGTGAAGAGACCTCTGGTGGCATGTCTTGTGGGGTATGCATGGGTGTCCGAGCTGTGCGCTAGTAGTTTTAAAAACCAGACCGCTCGGTACATTCAGCTTGTCAACACTTCTTACATAAAACAAGTAGTGAGAAAGTCAAGCTCTCCCCATTTGAGATATACATGCATATCATTAAAGAAAGGTCCATATTTGGATGGAAACCAAGCTAGTGAGAGGTATCAAGTAAAGTTGTAATATCAGTTGAAAATTCCCAACACTGCTGTGCTCCCTGGGGCCTGCAGCCAACCACAGCCCTGCTGGCCTCACAAACCACCATCTGCTATAACATTGAGTCAGTTCTTCCTACTGGACATTGGAAAGCTTTTGTTTTGACACCCATTGTTCATCCTAGACGGGAAATTGGTGTGGATGGTTCAGAGTTCCATGCTTACAAAAGGGTTGATTGATACACGTCAGATGACAAGCCTACTACATCCACTAAAGTACATGCGCCTTGGTGTTATACGCAAATCAGATACAAATAAGGTAGCTCCAACGGTTAGGATTGTTGCCACGCAAGTAAAGCAAACGTAATTGTTATATAGAACACTTTATTTGACATGTTAGAACAAGACATTACACCCAAAGAATGTATCCAGAAGAAACATACAAATGACGCTCCTCAAAGAGGTCTTTGACCTGTTGAGAGAGAACCTATTAGTTCAGTTATGGTCTGACAGGGTCTGAAAAGCATAACACAAGACCTACCTCTTTTCAAGTTGTCCTGATTCACACATTGTCCACTACAGGGGCCGCCAGAGGGACTACTGGCGTCACAGATGACCACATCACAATGGACAAAGACCTAGGAATCAAAGATTTGATGGTGTCAGAAATTTAAATAAAGGGATGATTGCCACTCACAAAATTAACCTAAAGATTGTTGGGTGAAATTTGTTACCTGGCCACTCGGCTCAACCGCATCCTCGACGAAGGAAAACATATAGACCTCAAAGCGTTTGACGTGAGGGGGGAAGTGGACCCTGGCGTCAGCTACCACCGGGTGGAAGACTACACGGTACGGATCCTCCGGGTTCTCACAACTGCCAGTGTAGAGGGACTAAGTTAGGAACAAGAAAACTGTAAACCCCAACCGCCTTGTGTACGAAGTCTTATGGTGGTGTCATGACTGTCCTGTGAGGATCAGATCAATTCACACCGTGTTGTAAATGATAGGAGAAGTGGGTTCCTTCTCCCCCTCCAGTATGAACTAATGTCTTTGTTAACAGGCTTTTCCCACCAAAACTCTTACCCCTCGGTCTTGAAAAACACCCAACATATTTCATATACAATGTAAAGGCTCGAGACTCCCTACCTGTAGTGTGAGCACTTTTCTAGTTCCAGTATTTCCTTTTTAAAAATCACAAAATAAGAAACATAACATTCTTATTCTATCTGACCAGTCTTATGTTAGAAATATTGTTCCAGTATTCACTTTTGAACATATTAGAGAAACTCCAAGAAAATGTGCATAGTAAGTAGCCATGCCACAAGTGACATCAGAGAGCGGGCCAGACTGACAGAACTGTCCCCGGCGGCCAGAGTACATAAAAGGATTGGTAACTGAAATTAACATTAGACCAGAAAACCGTGAGTCGCTAGCTACACGTTTGAAATGGTTGGAACTTTCCTAAACGCACCTTCCTAAGGATGGCGAGCGGCAGCTCATGTCCAAAGTGGTCCGAAACCAGAATACCAACACAAGGGAGAATAAACACCCCTCAGACAGACAGTCACTGGTACAGCCGATTAGCTGTTTGAACCAAGTACCTAGAAAAGCTAACTTCAGTGGGACCATTCTGCTACTATATCCAAACCATCCTACTCTCATCACCCACTGAGGAATCAGCGACAGGGTTGATTAGCCCATCTTCCAGAATGAGTGAAAGGAAAATCCATCCTGAAGTTCCGTTCAAGATTAGTCATTGGAGCCACGGACAACTAACGACATTGTGACCTCAGGGAGCCAATCAGAGAGAAGACCCAAACACGGCGGCATCCCACATAAATACATTCATGCAAAAATGTAACAACGATAAGTGTCCCTTATGGAACCATGGGTGGGGAGCCGTCATATTGTGTCAGTCCGCTAGGGACCTGTGTTTAGCTAGTAATTAAATTAAACCAATTTGTATAGTACTGAATCATAAGGCTGGGGTTCTTGCAACTGCGAGGAGGATACGATGTAATGGTTAATAAGTTGACTTTAGCAATGTAATAGATTTCTACCGTGTAGAGTTTAAGTCGGGAGACGGTATCTTTAAAACCGTTTCCTCGGCACCCCAAATCCTAACACGATTCATTTAGAGTCGGGTAACAATTAAACAGTCCTCAGATAATTCAAGGTCACAACAGTAGTTTGTTGGTTTTATTTTCTGATCTTTTGGCCCATCAGACCTGGAAAAATCTGATTTAGTACATTTTTTATTTAAAAACAGAAATTGGGCTGCCTATTTGAAAAAAAATGCATTTCATTTGTCAAGGGAGGGTCATACTAGCAATGCCATAGCATTTCTCATCAACAATATTACTTTGTCTACTGCAAAGGCTTTTATAGCTAGGTAAATGACGGATGTCAAATGTCTACGTCGTATGTCCAACATGTATATTCAATTACATTGACATGATCGCATTCTCATGTGGTGAGACGTCCCTCTAAATTGGTTCTTCAAATTCTAAATGATCCAGAATGGTCAGACTACAGGCGACCTGAATATTGATCAATTGACCGTGGTTTAACCAAAGTTGCCGAATAGACAGTCGGTATCATATTTTCAAAATAAGTACTTCATTTTAATTAAGAATTTCATGCAATGCGCCAGAGCAATTCTTCCGCTGTCGGAAAAATTGGTCACACAAAATATATTCTACACCCATGGCATCAGATTCACACGTGGAGGACTTCAGTGAAGGGAGCAGCTCTACTATACAAAGTAACCTACGCATTGACAGTTAAGGCCTACTTTTGTCATTTGCATCTTTGGGAGGTTTATCATTTACTGTTTAACTGACAGATATTAGCAAAAAGGGATTTGTGAAATCTGAAGACGTTACATTGAGACAAACGCCCACACCAGTACAAATCCACTTGAGCTGACAGACAAGAGCTTTCCCAGGATTTTACTCAACGATTTAAGCCAAGTATGATATAGTTGCAGCTGAAGTGACAAATCTGAACTGCCCATTTCGTGCACAGCCATGTGAATGTGGTGTCTTTTCCTATGATCTACAAAACATTATCAGCCCTGTTTTTTTCAAACTGCTACCACCCCCACCAGGATGACAGTTCTGATTTAATAAACCGCTGCAAAGTTACACCCGTGACAGATGAGCCTTGTGTCCACATGGCCACCGGAGCAAATTAAAATAGGGGGTGCCAAATTTGGGGTTTTGCGACCATTTCATAAAAATGGTAAAATGTGCGTGATTTGATAGCATTTGGCAAACCCGATCCCCCAAATAAATGGTTTTGACCAATAAAGTTGCTTCACTACACTGCTTGGTGTAACATGTATCCAGATACTGAAAAGGCACCCGCAAAATAAAGTGTCATTTGCAGCGTGCATAATCATGGGCAAAGTCATTGTAGCCCATCTACCAAAGGTTGCAGTGTCCATTACAATGTAGGAAAAATAAGTAATCTTTCAATAGGTTACCCAATTTAAATTCTTGAGAAAATAGAAAAGTAAAAAATTAGGCCAGCGGTGTCCATCTGTGGCAAAGTGCTCACCCAAATCAATGCTTATGACAAACCCAGCTGTGTCGTAACATTTTTTAAAATATGAACATTAGCTAGCTAAATAAGGTTAGCAAGATGCTGCTACACTTGACCGTGGTATTTGTTCATTTTTAGCAACTCCCAATTAGCGCATTCCTCTAGGACAGGAAATTCCATTGAAAGTGGCATCAACTTCTAGGGATCCTGTCAACTGATCCTATTCAGTTTCAAACATCAACTTCCATGCTGCACAGGCGTGTGAACCATCCATTATGTTAAGCGCATAACCGTTTTAAACACAAGAGGTCACTTGTGCCTGAATTCAACAAGTATTCGGTCAGTGTTAAGAGCAGTTGTATGAAACCAATCGGAAAGGCAAGCCAAGCTTGCCAGCCGCTCACAAACTTTCCCCCTAGCACATTTATTGCCTGGTGCCCACATTGCCTTCCTTACAAATAACTGGACATGCGTGCATTCCTATCGAAATGCCTTATTTTCTGTGTAACGTTTCTACTGTAGCATACCGTAAGTATAATGTACTTAGCGTTTTATTCATGCATTCTGATTCTTGCCTAGATTGTAATGGACACGTGTGTAAAACACTTTTGAAGGTGGTACCGAATATGAGCTAACGCCATACAATGCAGTCGGGTTATCACGTAAGAGTCTGTCAGACTCAACTGACGTATGGTGTTTAAGACACCTGGGATCTCGGAGTACCCCCATAGACTTCAGTGCATTCAAGACAAAGACTTCCAAGCCGTTAGTTGATTTGAACACGGCATCAGAGTGTA